>NC_058131.1:591027675-591088107 GCF_016433145.1 Gracilinanus agilis | reverse complement strand
TGATTTTTTTTGTCCTTTTCATAGTTCATTCCTCGTGAATATTCCAACAAAGAGTGAGAAAGGGAAGTAATAAAAATTGCTAAAATCCAAAACTATCTATTTTTCTAATTCTCAAGAAGTCTTGTCAAGTTTCATGGGAGAGGAACTTGAAACTATTAAGGATTTCTGGTAGATTTCAGTGATGCTCTCTATTCTAATTGCTCCAACATATGGATAATCAAAAAATCAGAGATAATTGTTTTTAAAGCAGAAAACTTAGACTATTTCATTTCATGCAGGAGGCCCAGAGAGATTGTGAACTTGAGTAAAGTCACACAGGGAGTAAAGAGCCAAGCTAAGCTTGGCACAACAGGTTTTCTCACTCCAAATTCATTACTCTTGATTCTTATTATAACAACAAAAAAAATATATTTAAAATTTTTTTCATTTTAAGAATACTCAAACTATAAATCCTCAAAAGTTGAGACAAAACTATTTAAAAGTTTATTCCAAATTTAATCAGTCAGTAACATATAAATGGCTTGTTGAACATTCACTTTCAGTTGAGTATTTCATTATATATTTTATAAATATACAAAAGACTGTGCCCCAGCTAGCTGTATACATTGTCAGACATAGCTAATATATTAGGAGTTGCTTAACTGGTTTTTTTTTCTTCTTTTACAAGGGAGAGTTCAATTTTAAGGGCGGGTATTTCCAGAAATCACTGTTAACAAAAAACAAAACAAAATGAAAAGAACCAATTAAACTTATTTTTAAAAGAGTCTTTGCCTACAAGTAACTTATAATCTAATGAAAGAAATAATAAACAGACATGAAAAATATATAAGACCATAAAAAAAACAAAACATGTAAATAAGGGTATACTAATAGAACTTAATGGAATTGTAATGCTTAAGTGCTGATGCATATGGAACAAGTGAAGTGGGGTGTGGTTAGTCAAAGAAATCATTCCAAAGAATTTTTAGTTGGGTTTTGAGGAAAGAAGTGGCATAATTTAGAGAGCATTTGGCAATTTATTCCACAATAATATCATTTGAAATTGGTATATGAATGTTGTTGTTCACTCACTTCAGTGTTGTCTGACTCTCTGTGATCCCATTTGGGGTTTTCTTGGCAAAGATTCCAGCATGGTTTGCCATTTCCTTCTCCAGATCATTTTACAGATGAGGAAACTGAGGCAAATAGAGTTAAGAGACTTGCCCATGCTCATATGACTGGTCAGTGTCTGATGCCAGATTTGAACTCACAAAGATGAGACCTACCTGATTCCAGGGACCCACTTTATCCACCCTACCACCTAGCTGTGCTTCTGAATATGTGCATGCTTTCAGACCCTACACTGATGTTTCATAGTGGCATGGCGATAATTATGGGTTGTCAGTAATTTTGCTAGCAGCACTAGCAAACAAGAGGGTAACATTTAAGGACTAATCTAGCAAAGTTAGGCAGCTAGTTGGCCCAGTGGATAGAGAGGTGGGTCTACAGTCAGAAAGACTTGAGTTCTGGTCTCACCTCAAAATTTAGCTGTGTGTGTGGGCAGTTAGGTGGCTCTGTGGTTTGAGAGCCATGCCTATAGAGAGAAGATCCTGGGTTCAAATTTGGCCTCAGATACTTCCTAACTGTGTGACCCCGGGCAAGTCATTTAACCCCCAATTACCTACCCCCTAACCAATCTTCCACCTTGGAACCCATATATAGTATTGATTCTAAGACAAAAGGTATGGGTTTAAAAGAATACCAAAAACTTAGTGGTGTGACCATGGATAAGTCATTTAACCTCTCTCTCAGTTTCTCCATTAGTAAAAGGGGGGCAATAATCATACAACTCTTCCTGGGACATTGTAAGGACAAAGAGGTAATATTTTTAAAGTGTTTTTTTTTTAAACCTTAAAACCCTATATAAATTATACATGTTTTTGTTTCATTATTTTTAATGTCATTATTATTATTTTTCATTTAGAGGGGGCCATCACCAGATAGTTGGGGAAAAGTACTATTTTTTTGTGGTCTCTTTTATTTATCTATTTTTTTTTTTTTTGCTGGAGAGGGGAAGGACAATATGAAAGGGCCTGTATGAAGGGGAAAGGTAAATTGGTCATGTAGTGAGATCAAGGGATAACAGATAGATAGCCCTTTTATTGAACAAAATATTAAAAGACCCAGGGAAAGACCTCTAGGATTTTGGTCATATACTCTGTGGATGATTGATAGAAAGACCTAAACAAGAATCCCATAGGATGAGAAGGCATGAATGGGTTGCAAAATATACCAGATGACAGCAATCCATGGAATTATTGAAGAATGAGCTGTGACTATAAAGTAACAAGAAGGATTTTCATGGATGGTTTATGGAAACCAGTCTCTGAATTTTATGGTATCCTCATGCTTTGTTTTTATAATAAGATTATACAGTACTCCTAGATGTGATTCAGTCTTATTCTTCCCTTCCTCTTCTTGTATTTTTCTCTGTCTTCAAGCCAGTCAGTTAGCATGTTACCTTGTCATAATCTCTCTCCAAGAAGGACTTTACCACATTCTGTTCAAAATTATGCATTTTTGTTATTTATTTAGAATCCCATAGACATCAAATCACACAAACTTTTCAAGATAAAAAGAAAAAAAAGGTTGAATGTAAAATCATTTTTAATACATGCTAAACTTGATATGGTTGCAAAAAAATGTCCCTGTTTATTTAGGTCCCATTGTGAATTTTTTTCTTCTATGTATTGTTTTATTAACTTGATTTTCTTTTCCTTTTTTTTTTAAGTATCTCTATTTCATCATATCACACTAACTTATTCCTGGCCCTTTCCTCACACACTCTTAAGGAATGTATCCCTTAATAAAAAAAAATAAGCATAATTAAGCAAAACTATAAAACACATTAACCATGTCTGAAAATATTTCTGATTTTGCATCTCTAGACTATTACCTCTGCCAATAGGCAAAAGGTATATTTCACTTTTAGTTCAACGAAGTCATGATCAATTACTACAATGGTCAATGTTCTGAAGTCTTTCAAAGTTTTTTCTTTTTACATTAAAGACTGCTAAAATGTGTAGTAGATAAAGTAGAGGACTTCTAGTCAGGAAGATCTGCTTTCAAATCTGACCTCAGACATTCATTAGCTGTATGATCCTGGGCAAGTCACTCAATCCTGTTTGCCTCAGTTTCCTCATCTCTAAAATGGGGATAATAATAGTACCTATCTCCCAGAGGTGTTCTGAAGATCAAAAAGGAGATTATATTTGTTAAGTCCTTTTCAAAGGTTAAATTTTTTTATAAATGCTGGCTATTATTATTATGGAGGTAACCACATGAATTTTCCTCCTCATTCTACATAATTCATTCCTCATGAATGCATATTACCCCTTCCTTGGTTTTTCTGAATTGTTCTCATTTGTTTTTTTCTTAAGGCAAGATACTGTTTCATAATATTTATATATTACAGTTTTTCACAATATATTGGCATCCACTTTGGTCTTTATTTCTAATTCTTTTTCCATACAAATATACAAAGATATATTTACTATATACATATGTTACTGATAATTTTTAGTTTAAATTCTACATTATTTTTCAGAATTAGTGAATCAATTCTTCATTTGTGTACCTGTCCTCTCAGCTCTCATTCAACCTCTGTTCTTTTTATTCTGTTTTACTTTGTTCTTTTTTTGCCAATCTGATAAATGTGAGAAGAAAGCTCACAGTTATTTTAATTTTAATTTCTCTTAGCAAAGTAGGACTTAAATTTGATATTTCTTTGGATAGTTTACGTTTCTGCTTTTGAAAATTATCTGCTTATACCTTTTACCACTTATGTATTAGAGAATGTTTCTTATTCTTATTTATTTGAATCGGATCAGTTCCTCTTATGTCATGCATATTATACTTTTAAGAGAAATACCTGCAGAAAATATTTCCCCAATTATCTGCTTTTATTTTCATCTATTCACCTCCAAATCTGTTAAGATGACAAAGGCCTTTCATAAGCTCACTCATCTCTTCTACTGCAGATTTCAAAACTCTCATTAGTTGTTTCTTATTCTCTCCTGCTTTCTTCTGTTCTCTATTGAACATACTAGGCTTTCTTCTGCCAGTGTAAACTTCTCCACTTGTTATGCTGATCTCATTCTCTCTAGTCTCTTCTGCTAGTTTTCTTCTCCTTCTTTCCCTTTTTCTCTTCTTTGATCTCTTCATATTCAGGGACTACTTTCTCATCACTTACAAACATGCCCAGTTATTGTCCATCCTTAAAAACAAATGAAATTTTAAAAGCCTTCATTTAACCTTGACATTCCCTCAAGCTCCTCTCCAGTAGCTCTTTTCCCATTCACAGCTAAACTTCTTGAATGGATTGTCTTTTATAGGCTGTGCACCCCTGCATTCTTCTGAATTCATGCTCTTCAAAGTTGCCAAATATCTCTTGACAACTAAATTCAATGGCTTTTCCTCAGTCCTCAGTCTACTTGGCAACACTTTGGCTTTTAACAGTCAACTATAACCTCCTCCTGAACACATTTCTCCTCCTTTGGCTTCTGGCAAATTGTTGTTTTTCTCCTACCTTTCCTTTTCAGGCTCCATTGCTAGAGCATTCATCCCCTTCTCCCATTCATCTAGGGTAGTGATGGGCAAACTTTTGAAAGAGGGGGCCAAAGGAAAGGAAATGCTCATCTGTTAGTCTGTTTCTAAGGCAGCTCTTTCAAAGTTTCTTTGTATTGTATCCTACTCATTGTATTCTTCATATTAGGAATAATATCCCATGGCCTGATATAACATTTCAGAGGACTGCATCTGGCCCACTGGCTATAGTTTGCCCATCACTGATCTAGGGCATTCCTTAATCTCTTCTTTAGGCAGCTTACTCTACACTTCTTCTATTCCTAATTTTATCAGTGCTAATTGTTTTCATTTTCCCATTGAATTTGCAAATTGTAAAAGGGGATTCTTTGTTCTCTTTGAGTTTACACTTGTGAAAGGGAATCTGTTTGCCTAGATGGAGCTAACACTTTGATTAACAATAACTTAAGTACCCCTACTTAGTACTTCACTAGATTATGAAGACAGGATTAACTCTCCTTTGTCTACCTTTTGATTGAATCAACAAAAGCTTGACCTAGGTGGAGGAGTTTGCACACCTCTTAGAGAAGTCACTCCCTCAGAAGCTCAATCAGCCAGGAATCTGTGAACACTTTTAATGAGTATTCGCCCCTCCAGAAGGTGAGAACTGGTTCCCACAAACACTGGCCCCTGGGCAGTGCTAGGTAATTTGGAAGCTGTGATTGGCTCCTGTGAAAAGGGGAATAGACCAGAACCTACTATAAAAGGCCCTGAATTTCTGGGGCTAGGGAAGGAAGTTGACTCCAAGAAGGAGTTGGACTTGAAGAGGGAAGTCAGCTTCCAGAAGAAGGTCAGTTCAAGGAAGAAAGTCAGCCTCAAGAATCAACTTGAGCTTGAGTCATTGTCTTGACCTGACTCTTGGAGAGAACTTAGGTGAGTGGATAGCTGGCTTTCCTTTCCTGTATTCTGGAGAGAGTTTAATTCCTATTGAAGGCCAACAAGTCCTGGCTGAGTCAAGCACCAGAGCAATATTTAGTTAGATAGGCTAATGTCTTCTCTACCCCTTTGTATTTCTCTGCTTTCACTCTTTCTACCTCTTTTGTAAATAAAATCTATTAAAGTCATCAAAGTCAACTGTCTTCCCTAGCCCCCAAAATTCATGGCCTTTTTTAGTAGGTTTTTGTCTCTTCCCCTTTTCACAAAAGGTAGACAAAGGAGAGTTAATCCTGTCTTCACAGGTACTTAAGTTATTGTTAATCAAAGTGTTAGCTCCAACTAGGCAAACAGAATAAGGGATTCCCTTTCACAAGTGTAAACTCAAAGAGAACAAAGAATTCCCTTTTATACTTCCCTCCTGTGATTCTTTGGAGACTAATCTCTCCAGTGAATAATTTTACATAATTAGAAACTACAAATCGTTAGAGATAAGAGGGAAATGAAAAAGATAGGAAGAGAGAGAGAGAGAGAGAGAGAGAGAGAGAGAGAGAGAGAGAGAAACAGACAGACAGAAACAGAGACAGAGACAGAGACAGAGAGAAAGAGAGAGCAAATCAATGTTTGCTAGGTGCATTAACAATAAAGCCAATTGGGGGCAGAGTCCCCTTTGGCATAAGTGTTTACATTCAGAATAAATGTGTGCAAACCCCCATAGTTCAGGCAATTATGCTCCATGCTCTATGATTCATTCTGGGTTTTCTAATGCTATGGAAATTTCTTCAGGCATCTTCAAGGTGCCTTCTTCAAACAGTTTATTTTCTAGATTCAAAGAGTAATCAAGCTCCTTTTCGTGAAATGTTTTTTCTCAAAAGACTTTTTTTAAAAGTTTTTATGATACTTATAAAAATGACTCCTAAATCTATATCACTAGCTCTTATCTTTTAAATGAAATTATTGATTATTCCTATGATTTGTTCTTTGACCCACATATTCTTTAGGATCAGATTATTTAGTTTCTAATGAATTTTTATTCTATCACCCTTCATTAATATAATTTTATTACATTATTAAATTAATAGTATACATTTCATACTTCTGCTTTTCTGCATTTGGTTTGGAAGATTTTGTACCTTAAGCATGGCCAAATTTTGTGTATGTGCCATATACTGCTGAGGAAAGGCATATTCCTTTCCATTACCATTCAGTTTTTCCCAGAGGTCTATGATATCTAACTTTTCTATAATTTTATTCACCTCTTTAACTTCTTTCTTTTCTTTTTTTGTTAAATTTATCTAGTTCTGAAAAGGGAAATATGAAGTGCCCAACTAGTATAGTTTTATTATTTTCTCTTATAGGTCATATAACTTCAATTTTAAAATCTGGAGGCCCTAATATTTGGTTGCATAAACTTTTAGTGTTGATATTACTTCATTGTCTATGCTACCTTTTATCAAGATTTCCTTCCTTATATCTTTAAATAGAGTTTTCTTTGTCTGAGATCATGATTGCTACCCCTGTTTTTTTTTCCAATTTCAACTGAAGCATAATATATTCTGCCCCAATGCTTACCTTTGCTCTATTTGTGTCTCTCTTCTTCAAATGTTCTTTAAAAAAATCATAGGATTTTGATTTTTAATCAGTTTTGCTATTTTGTGAATGAAGTCATCCAATTCTCTCTCTGTGTCTCTCTCTTGTCTCTCTCTGTGTGTCTCTCTCTGTGTGTCTCTCTCTTGTTCTCTCTCTCTCTCTCTCTCTCTCTCCATCCTGTACCTGCTCAGCTCACAAGAGTATTTTACTTATGACCACTAGCTATCCCATTTCATTACTTCCTCTATCAATGCCTTCTTCTTTTATCCCCATAGGGTGATAGATTTCTATATCCAATTGACTGCAGATATTCTTCCCTCTTTGAGTCAATTCTGATGAGAGTAAGGTTCAAGTATTATCTACTCTTCTACCAATTTCCCCTCCATTATAATTGCCCTAATGCAAAACTTCATCAAGGGAGTTAATTTATCCCCATTCTACATCTTCCTTATCTCTTCTCACATTGTAATATTTCTCATCTCTTAGTTTTCTTTTTTTGGAAATCATCCCATCATAGTCAACTTATTGTTACCCTCTCTGTCTATGTATACTCATTCTGCCAAAATAACAACGAATTCTTAAGAGTTACATGTATCACCCCATCATGTAGGAATGCCAGGAGTTCAACCTTATTGAATCCTTGATGTTTTCTCTTTCATGTTAACTTTTTTATTTTCTTTGTATCTTATATTTGAAAATCAGATTTTCTGTTTGACTCTGGTATTTTCATCAGGAATTCTCAAAAGTCCTAAATGTCTTCTTCCTGGAGGATCATACTCAGTTTTGCTGAATAGATAATTCTTGGTTGTATTCCTATCTCCTTTGCCCCTTGGAATATCATATTCCAAGTTCTTTGATCCTTCAGTGTAGAAGCAGCTAAACCTAGGGTATTCCTCACTATACCTCTACAATATTTGAATTGTTTATTTCTGCCTGCTTATAGTATTTTCTCCTTGGCCTCGGAGCTCTGCAATTTTACTATAATATTTCTGAAAATTTTTTATTATGAGATCTGTTTCAGGAGATGATCAATGGATTCTTTAGATTTTGATTTTATCCTGTTGTTCAATAATATTAGGGCAGTTCTTCTTAATATTTTTTTCTAATATGATATCCAGGCAGTTTTTTTGGTCATGGTCTCACCTAGTTCAATAATTTTTAAATTATCTTCCCTATTTCTGTTTTCCAGGTCAGATGTTTTTCCAATGAGATATTTCATATTTTCTTCTATTTTTCTAATTCTTTTGATTTTAATTTTACTGTTTCTTGATGTCTCATGGAGTCATTAGCTTCCAGTTGCTCAATTCTACATTTTCAGACATTTTCTTCATTGATCTTCAATATCTCCCTTTCCATTTGGCCAATTTCATTTTTTATGGAACGTTTTCTTTTTGTTTTTTTTTTTTTGTGATTAGTGAGTTTTGTACCTCTTTTTCCATTTGGGTCATTCTAATTTTTAATGGAGTTGTTTTCTTCATTGACTTTTTGCATATCTTTTCTATCTTTTTGTGCTTTGTTTACCAAGTTTTAGATTCTTTTTTCCCATGATTTTCTTCTGTCTCTCTTATCTCTTTTTCTCAAATTTTTATACTACTCTTGTTTAATTTTTAAAATTCTCTTTGAGATTCTCTAGTTCTTTTTGGGCCTGACACTATTTCAGAGTTTCCTTTGAGGCTTCATCTGTAGCTATTTTGAAATTGTTATCTTCTTCTGAGTTTGAGTTTTGGTTTTCTTGAACACCATAACTTCCTGGGGTTAAAATCTATTCCCCCCTCATGTTTCTAGTCTATTTTGTGACTTTTGCCTTTATACTAATGTTGGGGCCCTGTTTCTGGTATGGAAAGTGTATCGACTCAAGTCTCTTGGGTGAGGATGAAGTGTTTAACTTCCTGGCAGGTTGCACTGGGGGCCACATGAATCTAGGTGCAGGGTGCCTAGCTGAAGGGTATGGGAGCCTTGTTCCTGGATTTCTGGGGTAAGGCCTGCCAGTGGCTTGCCTCAATGCTACTTGTGCTGGATTGTGCACCTCTCTTACTTCAGTGAGATATACATTTCCTTCAAAAGTTCTAAGTTTTCTTGGGCTAGAAAATTGCTTCACCCTGTCCTTTTATTGGTTTTGCCACTCCAGAATATACTAAGTGCCCTATAAACTGCATCCATATTATATACTCTCCTCTTTCCTTAAAAACCTCACTGTATTTTCCTTTCTCTGTACTTTTTATCATATGTCTTCCTATCTATTTATTGAAATTCCACCATTACTTTTATTACATCAAGATAGTATCCTCCATGAAGCCTTCTTAAGAACTTCCAATTAGAAAACACATTTCTTACTTTTAAACTTCAATAATATTGAATTAACACCTCTCTTGTGGTCCTTGCAGTATATATTATCCTATAGTTGGTGGTTTGTTTCTCTAATTCATCACCCAACTTCTAATATGAGCTTTTCATCTAAGCAGATAATTATATATCTAACTCTAATGTTTTCTCAGTTTCATACTTGTCTGCTAGATATCTCCTTCTAAATGTGCCATAGGCAGCTCAAAGCCAGCATGTCTAAAACAGAATTTTTTTTCTTTTTCTTTAAGTTCATCACTTTTCCCTTCATTCTCCAAACTTCTATAGTTCTTTGTCGGTTGAGGTATCACCATCTGTCTAGGCACCCAGATTTGGAACATTGGATTAATTATTGACTCTTTTCCCTCATTTATCTATATAATGAAGTGACAATAATAGTTAATAGTGTGAACAGGTTACATTTTACCTTTAAAGAATACAAAGTACTTTGCATATATTATGTATTCATTCTAATATCATCTGTGTGAAGTAGATACTATTATTATCTTCATTTTATAAATCAGGAAACTGAGGCTGAGATAATTAGTTAATTTACTCAAAGTCCTGTGTTTGAGGCAGGATTTGAATTCTAGTCTTAATATATTCAGTCCCTTATCCATTATTCTGCCTATTGCTTGGTAAGACAGTTCTATCCATAAAATATATATGATACCTTTTCCTTTTCTCTACTCAGGCTGCCTCTGCGTTCACCCTAAGACAGACCCTTATCACTGCATTAATAGGCCATGACAATTACATACCTGCTAATGGGTCTACTACGGGATCCCTGTCTTCCCTCTGTTCCATTGATTCTCCACCTAATTGCCAATTTGACAATTCTGAATAATATATCTAATCACATTATTTTCCCTCAAAAATCTTCAGTGGTTCCTCATGGCCTATAGGATAAAATACAAAACCCTCCTCAATCTAAGTCACATCCATGTTTTTAAACTTATTTCATATTAGCGCTTTTTATGTAATTTCTATTCTATTCAAACTGATCTGCTACTTCTTCCCAATACATAAGGTTCCATCTTCTGGTTCTAGACCTTTGTTAATATCAATCTCTATCCCTGCTATGCATTCACTCCTCACCTCCACTTTTTAGAATCCCTAATGTTCATTAATGCATAGTTTAAACATGAATTCTTACACAAAGTCTTTCTCACTTACCCCCAGTTATTAACACTCTTTAATATAGAAATGACTTTGTATATCCCTTGTATTAATTTTCTTTCCTATTTCTATATCAGCAACCTTCTTGACACCCAGGTTTTTAACCTTAGTGTGATCCTCTGTCCTTCACTCTTGCTCATGCCATGCATCCACTCAGTTGCAAGATCTTTGTCATTTCTCCTTCTAAACAGCTCACATTCATCCTCTTTTCACTCAGCCATTGCCATAGTTTACTTTCATTTCCTTTTACCTGGCCTAGAGCAATAGCCTCCTGACTAGATTATCTACCATAAGTCTCTCCATATTCTAATCCATCTTCCATATAGCTGCCAAACTAATTATGCTAAAGTGCAAATCTGACCATGTTGCTCCCCAATTCAATAAACCCAAGTCCCTTCTAAGATCAAATAAAAGATCTTCTGTTTACCATTTAAAATCCTTCATAACCTGCCCCAGCCTAAATTTCCACCTTCATTACACATTACTTATTTTACTTCACACACTGTGAGATACAAACTAACAGACCTTTGTGCTATCCCTCAGAAATACATAGCACTCTATCCCCACCCTCCAAGTTACTGCATTGCTCCCACCATAATTATGCAACCCCTCTCAATGAATATCTATCATATTCTTTTTACTCTTATCAATAAGATCAATTAAAAGTAACTAAGTGTTTCATAAAAAGATCATTATTTACCTCCTTACCAAGAACACATTCTCTTCTCATCTCTAACTCATAAAAATCCTACCCTATTTCAAGGTCAGATCATGTCTCTCTCTTTCCTCAATGAAGTCCATCACTACCAGTCTCAAGCATTCTCTCTCCTTTTTTCTGAAACAGTGACTATATCTGTTCTATAGTCCTCTACCCCTCTCCTATGAAAGGTAACATATGTTTCACAACTCTTTTTTAAGATATCCATAGAATGACAATCTATTAATGCAGCCCCATTCTAGACTGATACAACTCAAATATAAATAAATATGATATATTGATATATATATATATACATATATAAAATAAAATATACATTTTCATTGGTGAATTAAAATTAGACAGAAGTAGGCATGATTGTTACCAGCTCATTTTTCTGGAAATGAGGTAGGGTCCTGGGGGTTGAAATGTAGCAAAAGACCTTTGTAAAAGAGTTGAGAGCTGCATAAGGTTGACCAATCAAGTGAAGGAAGGGATTAGGGTAAAAGGACTCCCACAATAGCCAGGGACTTTCCATGAGTGGGCACAAGAAGGACAAGTTAAAGGTCTTTTCCACTCATAGGATGTGCAGGATATACAACCATCATTGACTAAAGAGCCTCCACATGTTGGATGAGGAGAAAATGTCAGAGGGTCAAGGTCCAGAGATCCAAATGTTCCCCTTCCTCCTTTTGGAATTACTCATTGGGTCACATGGGTAGAGGTCCTCTAACTTGGACATTTTTGTGATTAAGCAAGTTCATTCATGATTCACAGCATACAATCTTATACCTGCTTCTTCTGTCCCTAAAAAGTCCAATATAAGAAAGAATCCTTTTACTCTAATTTGAGTATATCATGGATCAATATGTATACAATCAACCTTTATTGATGACATATAGATATGTATCTATTGAATAATGATTAATATAATCACTAAACACTGAGAAATATTGCTCAGAAATAAACTGAGGATAGATCATAACAAACTATGGATAGATGATAGATCATTAAATCAATAAATCAATATTTTTTCATAAACATGATGAAATGATTCTGTAGAATAGTATTATGGAATCAAGGAGCAGAAAGGATTAAAGAAGAGACAGAATTAAAGGAAGTGTGATTTTAATAGTTGCCTGAGGTGGGGAATATCTAGATGAGAATCAGAGCAGTAATAGTAATCATTGAATCATAGATTTAGAGATAGAAGGAATATTAGAGATCATCTAATCCAGACATTTCATTTTACATGAGGAAACTGAGGCCTACAAAGAATAAATAACTTTCTGAAGATTAAATAGGTAATAAGTAGTATAGCTTATATTCATACCCACATATCCTGATAGTGCTATTTGTGGAATACCTACAATACATATTTCAAAGGAAATAGTAGCTAGGACTCCAGTGGCTAACTGGATAGGAGATGTGAATAGAGATGAGTCAAAAACACATTTAAGTGTTCAAATGTAGCATAGAATCTTTCATATATTTCCCTATAATCTGCCCTTCAGTCTTCTACCATAACCCAGTTCTATATCCTGAAGCCTCTTTTTATCCCTAGAATTCATACTGCCTTTTTCTCTATGGCTTCTACTTCTGATTAGAGGGACTTTGCCAAGACCTCCATTTAAGGAGAGTTCTCAGGCCAGCTCCCATGTTTCAATCTTCTCCAGGCTCTGGACTTCCTCTTTTATCCTTTTCCAGGTACTTTCGCATCTATTCCTTTTCATCTTCCTTAAATGTATTGTCTTTCCTTATTAGAATATAAGCTTCTTGAGGGCAAGGATTGTCTTTCTGCTTTTATTTGTATTCCTAGTCCCTTCATAAAGGCGAAGTGCCAGGCTCATAAATGAAGGCTTAATAAATGCTTGTTGATGTGATGATGTGCAAATTTGCATAGTAAATGTATTTAAAATATTCTTGAAACTGATGGAGTATTATGGTACCATTTGCAAAAGGCCAATCAATTGGCTCAAGAGAAAATATGAGAAGGGTTTGAGTTATATAGAATGAGAGATAATAATAAGATATAATGGGGAGGAGTTTTAGTATAATACTGGGAGCTAGGAGTCACTGCATATATTTAAGTAATGCAGTGATAAGATTAGGACCTTAGATCTGGAAAGGACCCTAGAGATAATATAGTCAACTACCTTATTTCAAAAATGATGAAACTGAAGAGATGAACCAGACATTAAGATTAAGAACAGAGACAGGATTTGGACCAAAGTCCTCATTCCAAATGTAATGCTATTTTCCTCTGTCACTGTCCTGTGCCTTACCTTTCTCTAGTTTCTTCATGCTTTATTTTATCTATTGCTCTATCATCTATCCATCTTCCATATAGCTAGTTAGCTAACTGACATGTTAAGGATGGATAGCAAGATAAAGGTACAAAAAATATTCATAGCAAGAATAGGAAGAGTTAGAAATGGGCTGAATGTGGGTGGTGAAGAGGAAGCCAAAATTTTAAGCCTGAGGGCAAAGAGGATGGTAGGACCATTGACAAGACTGGGAAGTGGTAAGAGGTGGCTTCTTAGATGTCTTTTGTTATGAGATTCTGGATTTATTCATACTACTTAGATAGTAATAGTGAGGTCCAATTAAGAGGTGGGTCTTGCTGAAATAATATGGTTAAAGCCATGAAAAGTTAAGATTGTGCTTGCCACAACAAAATCAGGTTGGGCTATTATTAATCTAATCTCCTAAGTGCACATAATACCCAAGCAAGAAAACGAAGGCTTTGAATTGAGTTTACACTAATAGCAAGAATATCTCATGGGCTTTTCACTGGGATTCTCTGTACCATTAAGCAATTACTAGTGGCTAGAATACTAGCCCACATGTCGCTATTTATGGTTAAGGGATTTTCTTGCCTGCCTGACTAAATCTTCCAATTAAACTCAATGTTACTACATTTATCTGGGCTCCTCATTCATAATACACAATGGGAGGTGGTGTTCTTATGCTAGGTATCTCATCACATTCCATTTTAGAAACTGTTCTTTCTAGCATCTTTGGTACTGTTGATCTTTTAAAAAGCCATAAAAGAGAATAATAGCAAAGTATAGTTGGGAAAAGACACAGTTCAGAGAGGAGAGCCTTACCTGGTTCAAAATCAGTGTCTTAATAAGTCAAGGAATCTTATCCACATAGAATCTTTCAGGTATGGGTTTTCTGTTCATTATTGTTTCATGCACAAAATAGGAGTTTTATGGTTTCATCAATTCACAAAGTAAGACTTTTCTGAAGGCCACATATCAAATCCTGGCCATGTAAAAGTTTAGTATTGATAAGGATCTGAGAGGAGATAAAGGCCATAATTGGATCTCAAGGATTACAATAGATTTCTAGAAAAAAAGAAGGGTCCACAGATTTAGTGGTCTTTAACAATTAAGTAAGTAAGTACTAATAAGACTTTGGTATATATATATATATATATATACATATATATATATATATACACATACAATTATGAATACTTTTATTTGTTATTTAGTAAACAAATCAATACATACTTATCAACACAGACTTATTCCTCAAATATCAGAATGAATGACCTGAAGGTTTTTCCTGAAACCTGAAAAACTTTAGGCTTTAGGACAAAAAAATCCCCATAAGCAAAGTACTTAAATTCATGATTTTCAATATGTGGAATGCATTGTTATAAAAGAATGTCTTGTTCAAAATTATAAATGAATTAAAAAGGGGTAGATGTAAATCCATGGACAGCTGATGTATACATGAAATATTTGTGATTTTTTGTGAACGTAGGAATCTCCAGGTGTATAAAATCCTTCTACCATCTCATTCTGATATTGAAATAGGAAGTTTTTTTAGGTATATAAAGGTTAAATGATTGCCCTGGGCTCTTATACTTAGTAAGTATCCAAGGTATATTTGAACTCAAATTTTCTGATTCCAAGTCTGCTGCTGGACCTGAGTTCAAATTCTCTCTCCATCACTTATTGCCAATGTAATATTGGAAAAGTTATTTATACTCTCTGAACCTCAGTTTCCTTATCTGTAAAGTGAGAGGATTGGCTTTTAATAGATCTTATAATCCATGCCACCATGACATCTCACATATATATATTAGTCTGTTTCTATTAATTAAAGGGAATTGGAGAAGAAATAATTATTGCTTCCTATTGCTTCCTATTCTTCTGATTTCTGTCTCTAATATTTTAATATTAATAGAAATGATTAACATCAAATTTGGCATAATGTCAACTTCCTAAATAACTCAGAAGTGCTTCCTTAAGTAATGTCCCATCATAATATGTACATGTGTATATGTACACATACACACATTTAGAATCCTTTAATTTTTCTTTCCTAAGTCTCTAACATATTGCCTGGAAAACCTCCTTCTGTAGCCATACAAAAAGACCCCTTGAACTCACAGGCAGTCTTTTTTTACTCATTACATCTCACCTGGCATAGCCAGAAGCATCAATTCCCATTGGGATAGATTAATTATCCTAATCAGATACCCCAGGCTGACACAATTAACCATAATTAGCTTATCCCTTTGCTCTTAAAACTTCTTTTCCTTTAGTGTTGGACTGTTAAATTAGTGAAAAAATTCACTCTCTTTTACAAGTTAAGGGATTTTTTTGGTGGGACTATAGTTTGTAATTTTAAAGGTAAAGTTATGACATAGCTACAGCCTTAAATTAAAAAAAAATAAAATCATGTAATTTTCACAGATTTGTTTCCCTAACTTAAGGTACTAGCCTAGTAATAAAAGACTGAGGAAATATTGTGTATTAAATAGAGATAGAATATTTACCCATTATGAAATAATTCAACTCTTTATCTTCTCTTTCAGCCCCAACCCTAACCCCTTAAATGTCCAAACCTTCAATTTTGTTCCTAACATTTAAGCCAAAGCTGGAAACAGCCAGACCAGAATCCAGGCTCCATGAAGCATTAGGCATTGACCTGATGGCTTCCTAATAGATCTACAAAGTGCTTTGTTCCTGGAAATCAGTTGCTGAGTAGTTCAGCACTATTGGATGGCTTGTTAAAGCAGTAGAAGTGCCACAAAATGAACTAACATCTCCCCACAGAATTGCTGTATCATATGCTGTGAACATTCTGAAGAAATTCACGTTATGATCCTGGTTAGTCATGTTTTTAAGTCTGGGCCAAGGTTAAAGAAGAAATATGGATCTAGTATTAATGGCCTTAGGAGAATAGCAAGGACTTGGGTGTAGGAGAAAAAGAAGGTCCCCTCCCACCTCTGGTCTTTTATGATTATATTCTAGACAGATGGAGTAAAAGAGAAATAACTCTAGCAATGACTTTCTCTGTAACCTTGGGCAAATCGAATGACCTTTTCTACCCCAGGCTTTCTCATGCATGTAAAATGAAGAGCCTAGTACATTATAGTAGTTGATATAAGGGCTAAATAGGGGAAAAGAATTAATTATTTTAAATGGAATATTCTCCTTTTCTGTTTTTTAAAAGGAGAGAGATAAAGATGAAAGAATAAATTTGAAAGGGGCAGTTGGGGGTTCAGTGGATTCAGCCAGGTTTAGAGATAGGAGGTTCTGGGTTTAGATCTGATCTCAGATACATTCTAGCTTTGGGACCCTGGACAAGTCACTTAACCCACATTGCCTAGCCCTTACCATTCTTCTGCCTTGGAACCAATACACAGTATTGATTTTAAGATGGAAGGTTTAAAAGTTTAAAAATACTTTTTAAAGGAAGAAAATAGTAATAGAGTGTTTACCACCAGGAACAGATGCATTTGATTATCACAGACTTGCCTGAACCATAATTTTCAACTCACTCCCAAAATGCACCAGCACTCACCGTGTTACATAGGAGGCTATGACTGACATCCTGATGCAAGGACACCTGGTTGGCCATAAGAAAGCTGCGTGACTCAGGAATAATAATAGTTGACATTTACATAATCTGTTGTGGCTTTTCCAAATGGTTTTTACATATATTATCCCATTTGATCTCAATAATACTTTTTTACCTGGACTATTGTAATAGCCTCCTTCCACTCCATTTTCAATACAGTTGCCAGAATGATTTTCCTAAAACATAGCTCAGACCCCCCTCACTCTCCTAGGATAAAATACAAATTCTTATATGCAGAAAATCCTTTACAATTTGCCACCAAATTATCCTCTGTCCTTCTGAGTTTTTAATACTCAAGTTAAACTGACTTTCTTGCTGTTATTCACACAGGAAACTCCATTTTATATCTCCATGCCTTCGGTAAAGGCTGTCATCTATGTCTGGAATTCATTCTCCCTTCATTTTTCCCCCTTTGAATCCATTTTTTTCCTTCAAGACTCAGCTCAAGCACCATCTTCTACACTGAGCCTTTCCTGATATTCTCACTTCCCAATGCCCTGCCTACCCAAATTACTTTGTATTTAGTTTGAATATATTCTCTAAACAGGAGATCCCAAAAGTCTCAGTGCTGCTTTATATCCATAAACCTTTAAAACTGCTTTGAGACTTTTGGGTTAGCCTGTTTATTTATGATATACACATTATTATTTCTTTTCTTTTCCCTCTGTCACTTTATTTTAACATATTTATTTTATTGATGCTTTTTGTTTTGACATAACATTTATAAACAAAATAAATATAGCCTTCCCTTCTTTACCCCAGAAAACCTTCTTTTATAACATTGATAAAAAGGTAATTGAGCAAAACAAACATATTGGCCATTTCTCATAGCATGTGCAATATTCCACCCATGCCCCACCCTCCATTTCTATAATATACTGAGCCCCTTCAATTTTAAATCCCTTCACTAACTCCATTGTGGGTTCTAAGTGAAATTGTCTTCTTTTCCTTCATTTCATGCCCTGTATCAATTAATTGCTATCCATCTTTCTGATTATTTCATCATTTTTACATATTTAATTCCTTTTTACTCACCTGGGTTTATCAGACTAACCCAATTAGTTAAGTGCTTGTATTTTTTATCATTTTTGGTAATCCAGTCTCTATTTCTGAGTTTACTCTTGATGATGTTTATTATATAGAAGATCAACTTTCATAGACCCCTGTCATGGGAACTAAACTAGCTTTTTTTAGACCATTTTTCCTATAGTGTAGGATAGTTTAACTGTAGAAGTATAAGAGTGGAATTAAAATCACCCCACACCATTTTAACTTTAAGTACGTGTGAGCAAATCTTAATCTATGTGTACTTAAGGAAGAGTGAATTACACAGTTTGTGGAGGATATACATGCATGCCAGGATTGTGCCAACTGTTCCTACTATGCTATCTCTTTAAGTATCATTTTCCATAAACTACTTTCTGCTACCTAAATTGATTCCCAAGTGATAATCTTGGAGCACCACACCAATAGGGTCTTGAGCTAATGGCATTAGAGAACATTCACTTTTTAAGTTTATCTCTAGGACCCTGAGGTGAAGACATAGTACAGGTCTGAGGAAGTTGGAACATGAATCCTCAAAGGTTATTGGGGCTACAAAAATATTAAAAACTATATTTGAGATTTCTTTGGCTCAGAGGACTAAAATTCTACCACTGCCTCACCTTACCAGACAGCAAAGGCTATAAGAATGATTTGTCCATACGTATTCAGGTCCTTCAGACTTGGCAGATTCACTAAGATCAGATGAGTCACCATACTGTTCCACATGGAGAGAAAGAGAGCCATATGTATCTGCCTAGATATTTATTGATTATCCTTTCTATGCTATGACTAAGCAAGTTTTGGGTTTACGTTTGAATAATCTACAAGCATCTCAATCTGTTCTCATATTGGATCTAAATTATTAGGAGACTGAGTCAGATCATGATTATGACTGTCCTTTCCTTCACTTCCCACACACATATAAACATTTTGGCTTTACTCAATTGACTAATTAATAAGTCAACAAATGTAAAATGATATAGCACATAAAACATCTTGCAAACTTTAAAGTTCCATGTAATTGTGAGCTGTTGTCAGCCCCATTTTATTGTCCATTTATACACAATGCCATGCTAGATGCAATGGCAGACATCATAAAGACCTTACAATCTCATTAGAAGGAAGGTCTATGTGAAAAGGTAACTAAGAAATCCACGTATGTACATATGTCACTAGTGGTGAAGCTATAAAGTACTACAAGAATTCATATAGGGAATGGTTTTGGTTGTATAAGAAAGATTAGAACAGATATTCTGGATCAGTTAAGATGTGAATAAAGTGTCAGAATTACAAAAAAAAGAAAAGAAAAAACAAAAATGATACTTTTACTTTATTACCACTTTTTTTTTCTTTTTCTTTATTTTAAATTGAATGCTTTGAGTCAAAGAATTAAAGAATAATAAGACCATGGAATGTTCATAGTGGAAAGGTCCTTTGACAACTTTCACTCCAATACCCTCATTTCTCACAGGTGAAGGCCTAAAGAGGTGAATTGCCCAAGGTCACATAATGAACTAGTGGCAGAGCCAGTAGTTTTGCCACTAGGCAAACTCTTACTTTTAATATTCTTTCAACCCCAAACACCTTGAATAACTCAAAACTTTTCTACTCATAAATAAATTAGAATCTAAAGAATCTAGCTCTTTTATTTAAATTTTCTCATGCATTTTAGTATGAGAGATGATTAGGCAAAGTGGATTGAGAAACAGTCTGAACCAAGAAGACATGGGCTAAAGTTCTATCTTTGATACGTCCTAGCTGTTACTCTGGAAAAACCATTTAACCTCTCAGTATTGTAGGTGACTCTCTAAGAACATAATTTGCAGAGAAGTACCCACCTATACCTATGCTAGTATAGGGAGCTTTCTCATCTAGCAGTTTCCTATACCAATGAAATCATGGGTCCTAAGCCTATTCCCTAGTCATACTTTTCCTGTTCATTTTCTGCTTCAAATGATTACTGCCTATATCTTTACATACTTATTTCTTACTCATCCCTTAAGATTCTACTCAAATGTTACCTCTGACCATTCTCATCTATGTGAGCTTCCCTTTCCCTCAATGCATTAATTCATTCAATAAATTGTACAAAGTACAAAGCAGTAAAATGAGTTCTTTATTACATTTGCAATTTCTTTCCCTACCAATACAACTTAGCATTTTAATATATTCTGAGTTGTTCTTTAATTGCTTCATTTGTATAAGCTTTGTCTCTCAAACAAGATTATAAGCTTTTTGAGGGCAAGGGCCATTTCTCATGCTTCTTTTGTATCTTCAACAATGTTTAATTTTGGGTGGGGCATAAAAGAGCTGTAACATAACTCTTGTGCAAGCGAGATACTAAATCTTCAGGGTAGAACTTATTATATTTTCTCTAGTATTTTTTCACTGAGTTGAAAGATATGAGAATATATAATGATGTATCTTTTTGAACTTGCCACATGTCTTAAACTTATAGGGACCTCTCAACTGGGAATGAATTACTTTGACTTCTGTATGATTATCCTTTTTTTTTTTTTTTAGCACAAGTCATTGCATTTATGTTTGAAGGCATTAGGAATAAGGATCCTTTTAATCCATTGACAAAATTCAATTTCTGCCTGCCATAATCCAGATGAAGGAGGAGAAAACACACAAGGAATTTGCCACTTCATGAAGTAATTTCATTCTGCAGCCTAAAATCGTTACTAACCTCTGCAACACTTAATTAATTGAAATGACTCTAGCTGTGGGATTCTGTGGTGAAGAGGTCTCTAATAGTTACATGTGATTCGACCTGGAATTCAGTTAGAGCTAAAAGATACTTGAACAACATTTTCAAGGAATGAAAAATGAAGACCCTGTTGAATTTAATCAATCACTTGCTTTCTTTCTCCTGCTTCTTGCTTTTCCTCTGGGATTTGACGAATTAAATTCTTTGCTGGATGAATATACAAAGTATACACCTAGACACACATTGGATTATTTGAAAGAAGGAACGTATCAAGTATTGAGGGCCCTTTAGCATAAGAAGAGTA
Source organism: Gracilinanus agilis (assembly GCF_016433145.1). Taxonomy (NCBI): domain Eukaryota; kingdom Metazoa; phylum Chordata; class Mammalia; order Didelphimorphia; family Didelphidae; genus Gracilinanus; species Gracilinanus agilis. The sequence continues at coordinate 591,066,858 of NC_058131.1, read as the reverse complement.
AATTGGTTTTGTAAGCTCCTGTAGGAAAGTAGCAGAATAAAAGCCCATTTAACCAAAACAGGATGATTCTGATTCACACTAAATTGTGTCTATTAAAATGTGTTGCATAGGGAAGAAGGGAAATAAAATCATTAATATGTTGAACTATTTCAATCAACTCATCACAGATTTATGCCTGGGCAAATAGGAAAACCTATTTTTGCATTCATATTTACCCTTTACGGTACTTTGCCAAATCTGAAGAAATCCAGGATGATGTTTTTAAAAATGGTCTTTTGATTGCCACTGTTAACATCTATCATTGTCATCATACACTTGGCCTATTGAAAGAGATTCCTGATTGACCTGTCAAATTATTATTCCTCAAATGTCATTTTTATCATATTAATCCCCTGCTCAGATATCCTCAGTGGTTGCCTATTGCTCACAAGATAAAATTTAAACTTTTTATTCTGGAATTCAAAAACTACTGCTGTAAAACTCAACCTGCCATTCCAAGCAGATCCTTCATATTGGTTTAGCAATACATGAGTGTTGAATATTGTATTGAAAATCATCTTTAACTCAGAGTAAGAAGTCTTAATTTTGAAACCCAGCTCTATGCCCTTACTTTAACTTGAAAGGCTCCCGATAAGGAGAAATTCTTATTTGGTATAAACAGTGGAAGACCACAATTCAGTTCAACAGACACTTATTGAGCCCTACATGCATGATATGCCAGACACTCTATTAGACTTAAGGGACATAGTAGCACAATAGCAATACGAAAGTCCCTGCTCCTTGAGGATTATGTATGACTGATGTATTTGTACATTCCACTAGGGGTGAGGGGAATATAAGAGTCCTTAAAGAGCTTAATATCTAATGGAAGTGAGGATGAAAATTATAGATACAGGATCTATACATTGTAAATCAAAGGTAACCTCAGATTGAGCAAACTGAGATGGAGGAGAGGGGAGTGGGAAAGCCCACCTGCAGAAGGTGGAATTTGAGCTAACACTTGAAAGAAGTCAAGGATGCTAAGAGTTGGAAGTTAGGAAGGGAGAAAAATTCCAAGCATAGGAGACAGCCAATATAAATGTATAGAATTGGGAGAAGTGTTGTGAGTAAGGAAAGACAAATAGGTCAGTATAACTGTATCTTAAAGTACGTGAAGAGTAGTAAAGTATAAAAAGTCATGAAGGGCTTTTAAAGCTTTAGGGAGGACTTTATAATTGCTCCTATAGGATATCTAAGAGCACCCAAGAGTTTCCCAAGAGATAAAAGAGAGCCACAGTGACATGGGCAATCCTGTGCCTCAGAAAAAACAAAACTGGCAGTTATATGCAAAAATAGAGTCACTTGGGCAAAAAAAGACCAATTAGAAGGGTATTGAAACAATCAATGCAAGAGATGAAGGACTCTACAGAGTAGTGGTTGTGTATGTGTAGAGGAGGTGAAGTGTAGGAGATATGATACAAAAGTAAAAACAAGATCCGACAACACTGGCTATGTGGAATAAGCACAGAGTTGAGGATAACATAGTGATTGTGAGCTTGGGTGAGTAGAGCATGTCAGTACCTTTGAAGACAATAGGAAAGTTGTGAAAAAGGAAAATTTATGAAAAAAAAATGAGTTTGGATATGTTGAGCGAGAGATGCCTAATGGAGATCCAGTTTGAGATTTCTAAAAGATAGTTTGTGACATGGGACTGGAAGTTAGAAGAAAAATGAGGCCTTATTATTTAAATCTTGGAATCATATGCATAAAAATAATTATTGGACCAGTTAGAGTTAAAGAGATCATCAAGCAAGATAATACAGATTAGAAGTAAAAGAGATGGGCCCAGGAAAAAGCCTGAGGTAACAACTACAGTAAGTAAGCATGCTTAGGAGCAATCAGACAGGATAGTTAAGAGAACAATGCCATAAAAACCAAGGCAATAGTGAGTATCCAGGAAGAGTGACCAATAGTGACAAAACCTGCAGAAAGTTCAAGAATGATGGGAACTGAGAAAAGAAGCAATTCATTTTGTTAGTTAAGAGACCATTGATAAAAGTAGCAGTTTCATTTGAATGATGAGATTGGAAGCAAGACTGCAGTGATCTTAGAATAGAATCAGAGTAGGAGATTGTTAGATGCCAGACAGAGATATAAATTAATATTAGAATGAAAGGGTACTAAAAAGTGAAAAAAGTTGTTGGAATTGTGGGACTGACTTTCAAATTAGGGATGTATATATATTTGGGAGTCATTTTTCATAGAGATGAGAATCAAACCAATGGGAGTAAATAAAATTACCAAGAAAGAGATTAGAGAATAAAAAGATGGCTCAAAACAGCTTTGGAGAGAACCTTTTCATTCAGTGTGCAGAAAAGGATGATGGTCCCCACAGGAGACCAAATAAGAACTCATAGTTATGAAAAAAACCTAAGGAACAGCAGAAACAAAGGCAGGAACAACTACTTAGGGACTTCCATAGAAAAGTGGCTATGATTTTTTCACATTCATTTAATAAAGTCAAGAAAAACTCCAAGAAACACAAGAAACTCAATATCAAAACAATTCCTGCCTGAATAAGTATGATGAATATAACACTGATCTTTATTTGGAAAAGAGATTAGCTTAACCAACAAGACTAGTTTATAGTGATTTGACCTGCTGTCAACTTGCTGACCACATTTTGGAGAATTTCTTTGCAATTCCCAACAAAAAAATTCAGTATGATATTTAGTTGTAGTAAATCTATTTTTGCATAACAGTAGAAGCTGGAGTTAGGTTTTGTTACGGGTAGTAGTCAATCAAGAAGATTTGAGACAGATTAAGCATTGCTCTGCGGAGTAAGCATAATTCTGTGGCTTAGGTAATTAGACAGGAGAATGAACAAGAAATGAAGGAATCTGGGTTAAGATCTTCACAAAATTTAGAAGGCTTGGAGCTGCTCTTTCATTTGGAGACAACTGCTGAATAGGACATCATCACAAATGTGTGAAAATCATGTACAAATCCTCAAAGAACTAGAAAATCAACCTACTTCTGGGGAATGGGAGAGGGAGGTAACTGGCAATCTCATGCCACTATGACCTTGAGCTCCAGACCAATCTAACAGTCAACAAAGTACTGTTATATTTTGAACCATATTCAAAGGTCAGATAAAAATCCTGATTCAGATCAAATAATGTGGAACCATATATCATTTTCTTTTGTGAGACTTGTCCATCATATGGAGGGAAGTTATTGAGAAGGCATGGGAAAAAAGACATCTAAAACCGTGTCAAAGAAAAGAGCATTTATTCCCCTATGCCTGATAAGGTTTCTAGTAAATATTGTTTTTAATGTATAATTCTTGGGACAAAAAGCATTTAAAAATATAGTTTTAGAACTGGGAAGCAAAAGCCTTAAGGAAAAATACATCAACTGGAGCCTATCTCAGACCAGTGGAATTTTTTTCCCTAGTTAATTGAATCCAGACTTTAATTTTCATTCCACTAAAAATAAAGGACAAGATACAAGATAAACAGGAGAGCTGGGTGGATAGAGTGCAAGCTCTGGAGTTAGGAGCACCTGAGTTCAAATCTGGCCTCAGCCAGTAAGTATCTGGGCAAGTCACTTGAGTCTGTTTGCCTTAGTTCCTCATCTATAAAATGAACTGGAGAAGGAAATGGCAAACCATTCCAGTGTCCTTGACAAGAAAACCCCAAGTGAGATCATGAAAAATCAGACATGACTGAAAAACAACTGAACAATGACTGAAAAAAGTAAATGAGAGGAACATCAAAAATACTCATACATCCCTCTGAGAGAGCATATAATAGACCTGTTTCAATATGGTATCTGAAGCAGTAGAGTCAAACTTATTGGAACCTCCCCAAGGTTTGCTGTAGATGGTAATTTATGTCATCGATAGCCTTTGGGCTTTTCCTCCTCTCCTTTATGGGAGATATCTTTAGGGTTCTGATGACCAGTTTTGGTATATGTTGGATGGAGGTCAAATCAATAAGCATTTATCTTCAACTTTGTTCCAGGCACTGTGATAAGCATTGTATATACACAGTAAAGCAAGAAATTAAGAAGCTCACAATCTATTTGGGTAAACAATGTAGATTAAAAAATTAATATCCAATACTCCAAGTAATATATTTTAAAGTTTATTAATACTAACTAGAGAGCTAATGCATGTGGGAAAAAGGAGAAAGAAGGGGGAGTTACAGACTTTATAAACAAACAACATAAGCATGCAACTTGTATGAAAGGAAAAGGATGCTGGATAATACAAAAGGAATTCTGGGGAACATAGTCCAAAGGTTCAAGATTTCTAATTAATAAAACAACATGGAAACAACCATGTACAAACCACACACATACACTGAATAAATTGGAGATAGTTTCAAAGGGAAGATTCTACAGATTTTCTTCCTATATCTCCCTATAGATGTAGGGAGTTTATTGTGGGCTTATGAGATTCTTTAACCATTTGGGAGCATTGTTTAAGAATAGACTGGTGACCTATGCAGACCTCAAGACTAGGCTAACCCTTTGTTGCCCTCTCCCACCCCACTTGGGCAAGCTATAGATCAGTGAATCCCAAAGTGGGCGCTACCACCCCCCCCCCCGTGGGTGCTGCAGCGATCCAGGGAGGCAGTAATGGCCACAGGTGCATTTATCTTTCCTATTAATTGCTATTAAAATTTAAAAAAAATTAATTTCCAGGGGGCTAAATAATATTTTTTCTGGAAAGGGGGTGGCAGGCCAAAAAAGTTTGGGAACCATTGTTCCCAAATAGTATAGTATAGATTATAGTGCCTTTCACTCTAAACCATAGACAGAATCTGTGCTCCTCTGGGAGATCCATCAAGCCCACAACTATCTGAGGATTAAAGGTCACTGGTTAGGGACACCTTTATAGCTGCCCAAGCTATAAATGCCCGTAGCTGCCCTGCTGTCTAGCTAACTCTTCTGTTATCCACCACAAGCAATAGCCCTACTTTTCAAATGTGGACATTTGTTAGAATAAAAATACTAGGTGCAATCCCATCAACTTTACAGCTTTAACTTCTTGGAGTTGATTTAGAGTTTAGAGTTTGATGCCATCCTGGGTTTTTATTAAATGTTTCCAAATAGCCATTAAGCTCCAACAATAACAAGTTTGAAATAACACCATATCTTTCCCGGCTTTCAAATTGCTCCTCAATACCCACCTGTTCTTCAAAGCATTTCCTCTCCCAATAATCACCTACCAGTCTGTGTATGACTACCTTGCATCCGTCTTTATTTGTTGTTTGGGACTGCACTCCATCAATTTGTGCCTTTCAACTGGATGTTCTCTTGGTGAGGGATTTTATTCTTTGGCATATTACAGCTTTTACAAAGTGTAGGGTTCACTCCTGCTGATGATAATCATAGTGACACTAATAATTACAAACAATAAATATGAAGGATAATAATAGATGAGATTTCGCGTAATGACTTAGATCATAAAGTCCAGGCAACCAGAAAAAAAGAAAATCATTTTCTAAAAGACAATTGCACTGGGCTCTCCACAGTCTTCCATTTGGTTTGGCCTATCTGTCCTCAGCCTTGAAAGTGCTCTAGTTATACTCCTTTGCAGGAGATAAATGCTATTTCACATTTTGTGTTAGGAAACCCTCTGGGCTTGATGCTATAAATAATAATAAAGATAAATAATAAAAAACTGAAATGTTTTAAATGAAAGGTGATGCACTGTGAACTTAACACACTGGCCCTTTAGCCTTTCTGTTAACAATGTAATCTGATTGCCATTGATTTTTTTCACCTCCGTTACTAAGAAGGTGATGAAATGGTGTCCACACAGATGTATTGAATCAGATACTAAACAAAGAGCAACATAAAGAACAATTATCAGCAACCTTGCTTTCAGCTTGCTGATTATGACATTACTGGGAAGACAAGGTCTAGATGACTTAACAAAAGAAGGGGGGGTGCTAGGTCGAGAAAAGGGGATCTGTAGAGGGATGTTGTCTTCTGTGTAGTTATGTGTTCTTTACAACGTATTTCCAGAAGGCATTTTTACCCTGCTTCATAGCTAAAAAAGAGGCCATTTTCACTTCTGCAGTTTACTGATAGGCATTCAAGTGTGATCTAATTAACTACTTTTATTATGCTATAGAGAAAATAGCACAATGGTGGAGATGAGCCACTAATGCACATGGTTTTCTATATGTATAGTGGTTAAAAATTCTTCACAAGGAAGGGTTTATTGTTTTTTATGTTTGCCTTGGCAAGCCCCAAACACTGTGAAGAAAGACTCGTAACATTGTGTGATGAAAAATTCATGCTAATGGCCGATCAGTGGACCCAATGTGTGTTCAATAGAGAAGTGATATGCTAAAATAATAACAATAATAACAACAACAATAATGATAATAATCCCCCTGAAATCCCAATCTATCAAACATGTCAAAGATGGAAGGGATAAGATGGGAAAGGTTTATGGAAAATTTAGAGAATGCCAACCAGGATGATGCTTAGTGGGGCTGAGACCTCTATAGCATCTGGGAAGTCCTGACAGTGACCCCGAAAATATAGGCAACTGGGATCTACTGAGACTAGGTTAATATCATAGCCAGTGTATTATAACTGCTCCCATGGTTCTGAGAAATAAATGAGTCTTTGTAGACTTAAACTCCTTTATTTTCTACTAATACAAGAGTTAGATAAATAGAATTTCTCTTTTCCTCTAAAGATGTAGCTTAAATGCCACCTATACATAATTTTCCCCCCTGATACCCTAAATTTCTAGTCCTGAGATTAACAAATTAATATGTATTTACTTTGTATTATTCATATCCTTACATATGTTAATATTTCCTCCCTGGATAGAATGTAATACCTTTAAAAGTAGGGATTATCATTAGTTTTGTCTTTGCATCTCCAGTGCCTACAAAAATATAGGCATCTAATGAATGTTTTTGCTTTGACTGATACTCCAAAGCAAATCAGAAATATCAATGTCAAAGTCCCAGATGCTGGAAATGCTTTAGGACAGATGGAGTTGGTCACTTAGCTATATAAAACAACAGTACAAGTGAAATGGATTGAAGATCTGAATTATTGTATTATATGCTAGTACTACATAATAGCAAAATTGAAAAATAGATTTTCACAGTAATATATAACATCATCCTACATTTTTGTCAATGTTATCCTCAAATCCAAGTTACCCAGCAATATATTGCAGATCAATGCAAGGCAATTGGAAGAAACTGCTTCATTCTCAAGTCCTGGTTAGATGGATAAGGGATGAAATTGAAGAGTTACTTAAATCTCAAGAGAGAAAATAACAAATTTGAAGGTACTGAAAATCTTTACTTAACATAAAGTTCAGAAGTACTGTCTAATGATAAAATGAAACCTCAAAATAATGTCAATGTCTCCAGTGATTGAAAAGGAGATTAGCATACTTAGAATGGAATTTCAAAAAAACTCCTTTTTTTTAATTTGATGGTATGAATTCAACCAACAGACTATACCAATAGAGTAATTCAAAATATGCCATTGAGTCAGCATAGCCTCTCTATGAGGCTAGTGGTCACATATTATTATCCCCATTCTAAGATTAAAAAATAAAATCTGAAAGCCAAAGAGACTAAAAGGAATGCCCAAAGTCAATATATCAATGAATATCTCAGAGGAACTATTATAACAATAAATAATTATAGTTACTTTTTCTACTATTCTCTGAATGTACTGATTACACAGAGAACATCAATGGTCAAAATCTTCCTCTCTTATTTCCAATGATCACTCTATTCCCCTCATTTTGATATTTAAGGAAAAGCACAACACAACAAGCTTTGTTTCAGAGATAGTTTTAACAACAACAGCAATAAGAACAATTCTATCTACTGTGTTCAGGGAAAGCCTAACAGAAGTGATGGGATTGTCCTGTATTTTAACACAACTTTCATTCAAGGTTCCTGAACCAATTTTAATTCTTTTTACATTGTGATCTATGAAGAATATACTGATTACTTATGTTTTTCTTATGCTGCTTGCAATATTTCTGTCCCATATTATATAGTCAATTTCTGTAAAAGTTCTATGTGTAACAGAGAAATATGTATATTATTTTATGGTCTTATTTAGAAGATGTTATAAATACTTTAACTCTAGTTTCTCCAAAACTTTGTTCAGTTCCATATTTTTCCTTTTGTTTGCCCTTATGTTAGAATGATACACAATTAATAAATGGATATTGGAGTCTCCTGTCACTATAGTGTAATCACCTATATCTTCTTGAAGCTCAGATAATATCTCCTTTATGAATTTGGATGTTAAGCATTTAGAGCATGTTTATTATTGATATTAACTTGTCTATTCCTTTCAACATAATATAGTTCCTTTGTTTTTTTCCTTTTTCAGTTTTTAGATACTTGTCTTTGATAAGATGATGGAAACTCCTGCCTTTTTTTATTTATCTTAAGTGTAGTAAATTTGTTTTCGTTCCTATTCATTTCATTTTTTTTTTTGGTATTTTTGTTTTTTAAATGTTTCTTATAAGTAATATGTTATAGAGTTTTATTTCATTTTCTAATCTAAGGATTTATCTATATATATATTCCCCTTTTATACTGTGCCATCACTAACACAGTATCATTTCTCTCCATCCTGCTCCACTTGCCCCTTTTCATGTACCCTCCCAAATTTAATATAGTCTTACAAAATAAGCATTTTCTTATAGGAAGCATATTGCCAGGTTTTGTCCATAATAACCTCTAACTACTGATTAACAAATGACTCTTCCAGAACTCCATCTTCTGTCCTGTCTCCTGGTATATGTTTAAAAAGATATCCCTCAATGTCCTTTCGGTTGTCACACTGATGTTTTTGCTGTTCATAATTTTGTTGTTGTTATTATTCCTTGAATTTCTATTGTTTGGAGTGTTTGAGATACAAATAATCTCTTTATTTCTGTTTTTTCCCCTTTATTCCCTCTTTATTACTGAATGTCTATCTTTTTTTCCTCTTTGTTTAGGTTAGGCTCAGATTTATTGGGATGAGTTCCAGGCACCAGGGTTCTTTGGAATACACTATTCCAGTTACTCCTTCTTTTTCTAGTGGAAGTAGAATAATCTTGCATTATTCACATATTGTTTCTTTTGTTTTTCAATGTCTTTCTTCTAATGTTTTTGAAAAGAATTGTTAAATTTAACTACTATATAACCTGAAGTTTGCATTCTTGAATTTTTTTTTTTCTGGAGGAGATCTGTGAATTCTTTCAATTGGAATTTCATTTTATATGTTCATAAATTTTTGGCAGTTCTCTCTATTGCTTTTTTATTATATTTTTAAGATTTGTTTTTTCTTCTCTCATTCTTCTTGGAGACCTATGATCATTAGGTAGTCTCTATACATCCTATTTTTGAGATACATATGTTTTGTGAACATATATGAAAATATGTTAACATATTTTCTTTTAGTGTTCTTATTATTTAATTCTCTTTTCCTAGTTGTCTTTGACTACTGGATATTTGTATTCCTCATCTATTTTTTTCTTTGTTTTTTTTTTTTGTGAAGCTTGTCATTGTAGATTCTAGTTTTTCTATTTTGCTCATTATTTTTACTTCAAAGGATATAAATTCTGCTCTCATGATTCTCAATTCTCTTTTAAACGAATCAAGAACAACATGTTTTTTTCCCATGTTCTCAGATTCCACAGTGTATTCTATCTAGTCAAATGTTAGATTATATTCTTTCATTTTCTACAGTAAATTTGCTACATATAAAAATATATTTATTCAGATGCTTGAACTTGTTTACTAGATCTAGTAGCCATATTTCCATCTATTATTACAATTTTTCCTCCTAATTTATCTATTGGTGACCTTTTTTTTTTTCTGGGAATCTTTTTTCCCCCTGTAATCCTAGTACTTTTTATCTCCTTCAGCTCCTACCTTATTTTCTCTTTTATTCACTTCTGACTCCATGACCTCTGGTTTCCCTTGGGGCTGAATCTCAAAGCATCTCAGTCTCCTCTCACAGATATTGAGTGATTCACAATTTTCCAGTTTGGGTCTCTGTTCCAAATGACTTTTGAGTGGTCAAAACTGGGGTCACATGGATGCTGTGCTCTTTTCCTCAGCCTTGATGGAGTGTACACAATCTCCCATATGCATGGTGTTCTGTTCTACTCTCTCTCTTTTTTAGTTTTTTGGTCTAGTATTAGCAGTTCAAAGCCCATTTTCCCTTATGTTGGAATTTCAGAGCTACCAATAGTTAAGAGTTTTGCATCATTGATTCTTCCAGGTTGCAGTTCCCCAGAGGTTTTTGCTTTTCAAGGGCTATAGCCAATATTGTTGGTTGTTGAGGCCTGAAAAAACTTCCACAGCCTGCAGCTAGGTTGTCTACATCATTGGGAGAATTACCTGGGTCAAGGGATCAGTTTTGATGTAAACCTGTGCCATGTCCTTAGCGTTATTAGTATGGTTTTGCAGCCAGAGTGCTGGAGGTAAGGAAGGGGTACTGAGTGAGCTCAAAATCAATGAGCATTGGTTCCAGGATTTTTTTAACCTTATTTTAAATTCTTAAATTAAATTTTAAATTCTAGACCATGAAAACAGTTGAAATGGTTTCATCTTTTTTCATATAATTTCTGTTTTGGCAAAGTCTGAGAGGTCACAGGGATCATAGAAAATGCCTAATTTACTATTTTGTTGCTCACATGTGGAAGCCAATGGAAGGCACACATCAAAGTGATATTAAAAATTTTAGATAATTGCCTTGCAAACAATATAATGCTTAGTAAATGTTTGTTTAATTTGGAAGAAAATGAATTTCGTTGGTGCCTTTTATCTTTACATTATAGTCAATTCATTTACTTCCAACTCCAAGTCTAAACAACCACTTTGACAAAACAAAAATAAAAAAAGATAAATTACATCTCGGAAGCTTTATCTAACATAAGAGAAATAACAAAACTACATAAAATATTTTACTTATTTAGTGTTGTACCAATAAATCTATTAAAGGAATATATCATAGAGTTAGAAAAATAATACCAAAATTTATATGGAGAAATGAAAAAAGTAAAAAAGGAAGATATTCTCTATGCCAGATCTCAAATTACAATATAAAACAATAGGCATCAAATTAATCTGGTATTAATTTTTAAAAAGAGGTTAATCAGCATAACAGATTAGGTATATGGCACAGAGAAGCAAACAACCACAAGGGCTAGTTTCTGGTAAACCCAAGGACCTCAATTATTAGGGAAAATGATTCATTATTTGATAATAATTTCTGAGGAAACTAGGCAGCATTCTAGCAAACATTAAGTTTAGATTAACACCATCCCATATACAAATGCCAAATAAATACCTAACTGGGATGAAAAAATAATAAATAAATTATAGTAGAAAGGAAGAAAATACCTTTCAGATGATGAATAAGAGAAGAATTTATATCTAAATAAGTAATAAAGAAGCTCACCCAGCACAATCATTAGTCAATAAATATTTAGTAACTACCTACTATGTACCAGGCACAGTGAAAAGTGATCACAAAAAGAGACAAAAAAAATCTGCCTTCTAAGAGATCATGATTTAATGGGAAAAATGTGAAAATTAATACCTATGGACAAACTGATGTAAGAAATAAATAGGAAATAATAAACATAGGAAGGGCACTAGAATTAAAAGGGGCTGAGAACAGCTTTCTGTAAAAAGTGTGATAATAATCAAGATTTGAGAAAAGCCAAGAAAGCTAGGAAGCAAAAGATGGAAGGAGAGCATTCCAGGAAAGGTGATGGAATGGACACTTTTATAATAAAAATGGATTTTCTCATGCAAACAAATATACTGTAGTTAAAATTACAATTAAAATAATGATCAGGAAAAAATCTTTTTTTAGAAAGTTTCTCAAATAAAGCCTTCATATTAAAGATATATAAGGAATAAATCCCAATTTATGTATATCAGAGTCATCCTTAATAGATAAGTGGTCAAAAATACGAACAGGCACTTTTCTCTTCAATTTTTTTTAAGCTCTTACTTCTCATTTTAGAATCAATACTTTTCCAAAGCAGAAGAGCAGTAAAGGCTAGGCAATGGGGGTTGAGATAGTGAGGAAGTGACTAAGACACATTTGAACTCAGGACTCCTGGCTCTAGACCTGGCTCTCAATTCAGTAAGCCACCCAGCTGTTCCCACAACAGGGATATTAATAGAGTATGAATTAGTTGAACTATTTTGGAAAGTAACTTGGAATTATACCTACAATGTTATTAAATTGTGTATAACTTTTGACACAATATTATCACTATTAGGCTTATACTTCAAAGATTTCTTAAAGAGCAAAAGAACCTTGTTTACAAAAATATTTATAGTAGTTCATTTCTTGGTAATCAAAAAATTAGAAACTAAGGGATTGTATACTCTGCTATAAGGTCTGAATGCAGATTGAAGCATGCCATTCTTCATTTTATTTCTCCATTAATTTTTTTCTACTATAAGTGATTTGTGTATTTTTTCACAACATGAAACACGAAAATTATGTAGTGTTTAATGACACTTCTATGACCTATATCATAGTATTTGCCATATTGGGAAGATGAGAAGAGAAAGAAGGAGAGAACATGGATCTCACAATATCAGAAAACAATTACTGAAAATTATACTGATTTAATCTGGAAATAATAAAAATTTAATTATAAAAGAAAAACTAAAATAACAAAAGAAACTAAGAGCTCTCCTAATGGTAATGGCTAATCAAATTGTAAAAATATGAATGTAAAGGAATAACATTATGTAGTAAGATATGACAAAATGGACAGTTTCAGAAGAACCTGGGAAGACTTCTATGAATTATAGGCTAGTGAGTAGAACTAAAAGAACAATTTGCAAAATGAAAAACACAATGGGGCAAAAACAACTTTGAAAGATTTCAGAAGTAATTTCACTGCAACAATAAATCATGAGTCCAAAAGACTACAGATGGCAAATGATGAACTTAAAACATAGGAGTAATACATATTTTAAAATATGATCCATATGGGGATTTATTTTGCCAAATGAATTTATGTGTTGAAAATTCTGAATTTTTCTTTTAATTACTCATTTGAGCTCAAGGGCAGTAAGTGGGAGGGGCAGATTAAAAAGAAAAATGAAAAATAGTTGTAGTTAAGGATAAAAAACGTTAAACATTTCTAATAAATTTAAAATAAAAATATAGATAATTGCCAAATGTAAAATAAAAAGGGTGCACATAATAGAAATTCATCATTTCATGTGCAAATTAAAAAAATATTCTCTCTGTTTATCTGTCTGTCTGTCTGCATGTCTCTCCTTTCTTCTGAAAAAATGGCCTTATCTGCTCTAACAGTCCTCTACTCCTCTAAGACATCCATAGATTTTTCAGTTACTCAGAACTCTACTTCCTTTTAGTGATCTTTTCCTTCTCATTTTTATAGTAATTGGGCATGATATTGTTTTGGTCCTGCTCATTTATTTACATATGAGATCACATATATCTTTTTATGTTTCTCCAAGTGCTTCATATTTGTTACTTCCTAGAACATGATAATATTCCATTTCATTCATATCATATAGTCTTCTTTCAACCACTTCCCAGTTGATGGTACTCCTTTCATTTTAGTTCTGTTACTACATAATGCGATTATGAATATTTCAATATATATTTGACTTTTATTTCTGCTTTTGACTTCTTTGGGCTATATAAGCTTTGTACTGAGCTCTTTAGGTAAAAACAATGTAGATGATTGTAACATTTTTCTTGCATGATTCAAAATTTATATTGAGAACAATTGAACAACTTCAGCTCCATCAATGTACTTGGCTTTCTAAGTTCTGTTACCACATTGCCATAAAATGGGGCTGTTTCTTATCTCTTTGCAAATGTTTATATTCAGTTTCACTCCTTTGTCCTATTGCTATATGGCTAGCAGGTAAAGAAGAAACTGAAATAACAGAGAAGAGAGAATCCTTATTTTTCCTAAGTTTATACTGGGAAAACTTACAGTATTTCTTCATTGCAAACATCAACAAATGATTTAAAATAAAATGAGATAAATAAGACATTTGATAAAAAAAAATAAGCACAGGTCTGTGCTACTAACATTTATCATAACTGTATTTTCTTGGTAGTTTTCTTTGTTTATTGAAACAGTGATCTAATTACTATTATCCTAATTTCTTATGTGATTTATAAAACGAATTGTTTTCTTAATCCAAATTAGTCATATTGAATTATTTTCTTTTTAAAAATTTTACTTTATTTTTTCACTTATCAAAAATCTAAATTCTAGTTTCTAGTTCTTTGCCATCACACACACACACACACACACACACACGCACACACACACACATACACACAAAAGCAGTACCTTTTTTCCCCTTTGGCACATGGGTTCTTTTCTTCTTTTTTTTTTTTAAATCTTTTTGGGATGTTGGACTAGTTATCTGCAAGGTCAAAGGGTATACACAGTTTAATAAATTTGAGAATATTAAATTGCTTTCCAAAAGTCCCAGACCAATTAAAAGTTCCACTAACAATGCATGAATGTGACATTTTCTCAAAACGTCTCCAACATCTTAATTTTCCCTTTTTTTTAAATCAACTTTGCCAAACTGAATGGTATAGGCATACCTGAGAGATATTGTGCGTTCAATTCCAGAACAGCACAATAAAACAACTATCACAATAATACAATTCACATGAATTATTTTGTGCATGTAAAAGTTGTGTTTCTGTATTGTACTGTGGTCTCTTAAGGGTGTAATTGTATTATGTCTAAAAAATGCACTTACCTCAATTAAAATACTTTATTGCTTAAAAATGCTAATTAACATAAATGCTAATCAATCTTTTTTTCTGGTGGAGGGTCATACCTAAATATTGATGTCTGTTGACTGATCAGGGTGGTGGTACTTTAAGATTAGGGCGACTGGCAATTTCTTAAAATAAAACAAAAATGAATTTTCTGCTTTGATTGATTCTTCCTTTTACTTGAACACTTGGAGGCTTTAATAGAGCCATCATTTGTCCTGTTTGCAATTTTGTTGTGTCTCAGAGAATAAGGAAGCCCAAGAAGGAGAAAAATGGAGAACAGTCAGTAAATGGGACAGTCCAAATAAATGCAAATTTTTTATTAAGTTTGCCACCTTACATAGGCATAGTTAATGGTACCCCAAAATATTTGTAATAGTAACATCAAAGATGAACACATCAGATATAATAATAAAAATGTTTGAAATATGATGAGAATGACTAAATGTGACACAGAGATACAATGTGAGGATATTCTGTTGGAAAAAAATGGTGCTAATAAACTTGCTAGACAGAAGTTTGCAACAAACTTTTAATTTGTAAAAAAAAGAGAGAGAAAATAAAAAAGAAAGAAAAAGTAATATCTTTTAAGTGCAATAAAGCAAAATGCAATAAAATAAGGTTTGCCTGTATGTGAGAGAGAACTTAACCTCATACTTGCTCTAATTTCCATTTTCCATAACTGTTTTGGGTCCATACTCATTAGGTGATATTGGTCTATATAATCTCTTACTCTGGTTTGTCTTTCCATAGTTTAATTATCAGAGATATTGTTTCATTTGGAGAATTTGGAAGAGAACCTTTTGAATCTATTCTTGAAAATAATATTTGTAACAAAAGTTATGTGTTTTTAAATGTTTTATAAAATTTACTTGTAAATTCATCTGGTAATAGGACCATCTTCCACCCCCTTCCTAATATCCACTAAGCAATTCATTTATATTTTATTCAATCTTTTATGAGATTATGGTTTTTTTTAGATTTATATTTCTTATTTTATTACTCTAAGTTATTTATATCTTTGTAGGGAAGTAAGTGTTGCACATAGTAAATATGGATTCAGAAGGACCTGCCTTGGCATCTTGACTCTGATAGATACAGGATATGTGATTATTATATAAAACATTTAACCTCTTAGGGCTCTAGAAAATTCTTTAATTTAATTCTTTTAATTCTTTAATTGTAGAGAAGACAATAACCTGCATTGGAAGAAGGAATTTCCTTGGCTTAGACCTCCCTATAATGAGGAAATCACAAATCTTTCCCTATCCCAAGTCTGACTATTTTTGTAGCTACTCATTTTTTTGTTTTAGTTTTTTTCCCTCCAGATTACATGTTGGTACAATTTTCAATAATTATTTTCTGACATTTTGGGATCCATGTTCTCTACCTCTCTCCTACCCTTTCCCCCTGCCTCAAGATGGAAAATATTATGATACAATTTGTACATGCATTATTAAACAATACATTTTTCCTCCTATGGCGGTGGATACTCTTTTTTTTTTTTTTTTATCATGAGTCCCTTAGAGTTGACCTAGATACTTACATTGCTGATAATGGTAAAGTAATTCACAGCTGATAATAGTACTTTATGTTGCTACTATGTAAAAATTGTCTTGTTTCTGTTCACTTCATTTTTCATCCCTTCATATGTCTTTCCAGAATTTGTTTATAATCATCTTGTTTGACACTTCTCATATATTCCATTACAATCATATACCATAATTTGTTCATCCATTCTAGCTACTCAATTTCTTTTGAATCCTCTGTTATGTTCTATTTTCCTATAATACTTTTTAAGAGGCAGCTATGTAGTTCAGTGGATAGAGAGCTAGACCAGGAATCAGGAAGACCTGATCAAATTTCACTTTACTTACTAGCTGTGTGACCCTTAAGTTTGCCTTAATCTAATGAAGAAGGAAATAGCCAATCACTCTAAGTATTTTGCCATTAAAACCCCATGGAAAGTATGGACCATGGAGGTCACAAAGAGTCAGACACAACTGAACAACCAAAAAATAATTCATTTTATTTTCTTATTGCCATGAATTCACCATATTCATTTAAAATGTATTAACTTGATATTCCTCTTTTTCTTAATCAAGTTAGCTAATAGATATTGAATTTCTTCATATTTAGAGAACAAAAAAATTTTTAATCCTTAAATAAGTATTTTTAAGAGCTTACTATGTGCCAATTACTATGCCAAGTATGGAAGCTATGACGAAAGGCAAAAATATAGTCTCTGTTCTAAATGAGATCACAGTCTAATGGGGGAAACAACATGCAAAGAAATGTATATTAAAAAAAATATGGTGTAAATAGAAGAGAGACTCGGAGAGGGGCATTCAAACTGAGATGGGGAGGAATGGGAAAAACCTTCTGATGAGGGTAGTAATTGAGCTGCATCTTGAAGAAAGTCAGGGAATGCAGGAAGTGGAGATGAGCAGGGCAAGCATTTCAGGCATGGGGGACAGCTAGTGAAAAGCCAAAGAAACCAGATCATTGCATACGGTAACAGCAATTTTGTTTGGTGATTGAGTGGGAATGACTCAGCTATTCTCAGAAATTCAATGATCCAAAACAATTCTGAAGGACTTATGATGAAAAATGCTATTCATCCCAGAGAAAGAACTGATGGAGGGTGAATGCAGATGGAAGCATAATTTTTTAAAACTTTCTTTACTTTTCTTGTTTTTTGTTTGTTTTCTTTTGTAACTTGTCTAATATGGACATATGTTCTGAATGACTGCCCATGTAGATTCTGTATCAAATTGCTTGCTTTCTCAAAAAGGGAGGAGGAAAAAAATTTGGAACTCAATATTTTTAAAAAATGAATATTAAAATAATTGTTTTTACATGTCACTGAGAAGGAAATAAATTTCAAAAAGAAAAAACCATATAAATGGGAGATGAAATATAGTTCTGGAGAATATTGAGAAGGCCAATGTGTCTGGATCATAGTGGAGTAAATTGTGAGAAGACAAGCAAGGTAGGAAATGGCAAGGTCATAAGGGCTTTAAAAGCCAAACAGAGAATTTTATATTTGATCCTGGAAGTAACAGGGACACTAGAATTTATTGAATAGGTGGAAGAGGGGACACAATCAAACTTGTACTTTATGAAAATCAACTCCTAGAGTTAATTTTATTTTTGTTTCTCTATTTCTTTTGTATTTATTTGAAGACTGCTGATTTTCTACTCTTTTAAAGTTACATTCTTGGTTCATTGGTCTTTGCATTTGCTATTTTGTTATGTTTTCAGATATAAATTTTTCTCTAGGGACTGCCTCATAAGTTTTATTAAGCTATTTTATTGTCATCATTTATTTTTTCAATGATTTTTTTTCTTTTACCCATTCATTATTCAAGATGCCATTACATGGTCTCTATTTAGCCTCTATCTTTTGCTCTTATTTCCTTAATTCATTATATTTATGTGATTATCTTATGAAGAATACTATACCTATCTTTTTATATTTGGTTGTGATTCCTTAATACCTTTACACATTATTAATTTTTGTAAACGTATTACTTCTTCAAGGCAGAGACTAATTCTTATCTATTTATTGACCATGTCTTACCCAGTATCATGCACGTATTAAGTAGGTGCTTAAAAATGTTTTTTGGATAAATATGGTTGATATATTTCAAGTAGTCTAGAATTACAAGGAATCAAATTGTGTGGATTAATTTTTTCTTATGGGCCATCACATGTGTTGGTTACAAAAAGAGAAATAGATAAATGCTTCCATAAATGCTATTCTTTTGCTTTTTCAAGTTATAGAGAAAAAAATAAATACCATAGAATTTGAAAAGAAGGGTGGGCTTGTAAAATTTTAAATCTAATTGAGCCAATCTACCCAGCTGGAATATCTGCCATAATATTATTATAAGAATTTCATATAATCCAAGCTTCTTCACTTTGGGAAGTCCAGTAGTAACTATTATGTTAGTATAGAGGTCATTATGTCTGCTGTCTATGGCCCTGGATAGAAGCTATTTTGGAAAAATGGGAAAGGCTTTTTAAAAGAGTAAATAAAACCCCAGAATAGGTTTTCTCTCCAAGATGTGTTTTTGTTTTTTATCGCAATGACCTTTCTAAGAAAAAGATGAAGCCAGCCTCAGGTAAAAAGAAATGGCCACATTTCATCTACAGTTAGCCTTTATGACCCCTGAACTCTGTTTTTCTATCTGAACCTCTTTTCATGCACCATTTCGTCTTGCCTCTGATAAGGGACATACAAGTGCCTGAGCAAGGCCACATTGGGACTTTGACATTCATATCAGAACTAGTAAACAAATTCTGCCACCAATTATATGAATGGATCCTTTCTCTTTAGTTTTCCAATAAACTGGGAGAGGGATAAATTGTGTACTACGTATATCCACTAAATCCTGTAGCATTTCTATGTAAAATATCATGTATATTACATATGTGTTCATCTATTATACACACTCACACATCTACGAGTACACACATATATTATTATCGTATCATCTTTTTTCTTCTATCTCTAACACAAAAGTCAAGGGGTTTGGGAGCACATACAAAAAAAGAGATTTCTAAGGGAGCAGAAGATTGGGCCAGGGTCATTCGAAAGGGTAATTATTGTTAAATGTCAGGTTAACTCTGAAGGCCTCGGCTCATCCAACTGAGAGCAGATTAGCCCAGATGGAGACATTTTCAACACGGTTCTGTCTGGCCAATCAGAGACAGCTGGGATTAGCCAAATACCTTCTCTCATCTGCTTGCTCACAGAAAGGTCAGTTTCTGCTCATTGCTTCTCTTTTAAGATGTGCTTTTTTTTATTTATGGCAGCCGTGTGCAGGAAATCAGGTCCCTTTTATCAGTGAATTAAATATTCAACATCTAAAACCCACTTTTTGAGAGTCAACTTCATTCACTTTCAAGACCTCTTTTATCTTTTTTTAAGTGCTGAAGATATATTGTGTGCATGTACACAGTGCATATTTTACTTGCAGCCCTCCTGCTAAGTTGGAGCTTTCTTCCCCCTATTTTGCGAATTTTTAAAGCCTATTTGTTTCATTTCATACATTCAGTTCTTTAAGAGCTGCAGTTTATGTTTCCCATAATTTTCTTCATGAAAAGAAGGGAGGAATGAAACCAGGCAATGGTTTAAAAATATTCTGTATGTGTATATTTGCAAATATATATAAATAGTTATTTTATAATTATATATAGTGTATATAAATATATATGGTTTTTCACACACACACCTTAAATAAGTACAAATAGTACAAAATATAAAAAATGTGAAGCTAAAAGGAGCATCTGAAACAATGATCATTGATTTCATTATTTTTCCTGTATCAATTTTGCATCCTAAAAACTATATGTGGTTAGGTATATATAAATATTCATGTGAAGGTATATATTGTCTTCTCCTTTAAATTATAAGCTTCTTGAGGGCAGGGACTTCCTATCTGTAGCATTTAATAAAGGCTTATTTATTGATTGCCTTAAGTGATTCTATAAACATGTAGCACACTGTATATTGTTTTGTACCTAGATGCATTCATTAACACATTTGAGTGAATTTATAATGTATGCACACATTATAATGGCAAATGGAGCCTTGGATTCTTTGGGGATCACAGAGGTTTTTGTTGTTATTCCATTGTGCCCCAGTCTTTGGTTTCCCCATTTGGAATTTTCTTGGCAAAGAAACTGTAGTGGTTTACCATTTCCTTCTCCAGCTCATTTTAAAAATGAGGAAACTGAGGCAAACGGGATTAATCAATTCTGGTCACACATCTAGTAAGTGTCTGTGGACAGATTTGAACGCAGAAAGGTGAGTCTTCTTGACTCCAGGCTGGGCATTCTATCCACTGAGCCATCTAAATGCAGTTTTAGTTTAGATACTAATTAATGGTCTTATAGAGATTTTGGATAATTTTATAAAAGATAGCATCCTTGGGAGTAGATTCATAAGAGAATTTCTGAGGAGTTTTGAGGAGATTGAAGTCTGTGTTAGGTGACAGCATCTTTGAAGAGAACTTTCTCCACCTAGTTTCAGGAACACCACAATAGGAGATGAAGAGGCAGGAGAAAAATGGAGCCAGAAGAATGTGTGAACCAGAAAGTAAGAGGAGAGAATGAATTAACAAGTGAGGCAGAGGAACTCAGACTCTTATCAGCTCTGTGACCCTAAAGCAGTCATTATGATTCTGTTTGCCTCAGTTTCCTCATCTGTAAAATGAGAGTAATAAGAGCACCTCAGGCTATTGTGAGGATAAAGTGAGATAATGTTGGTAAAGTGCTTTGTAAATCTTTAAGAGCTCTATTATTACAGTTGGTGGATCAGTTACTTTCTGTGTCAAGCTTTCCCCGATCCCAGAGGTGATTCTGGCTGCAAGCCTCTTTGCTTTCTTTAATAATGTATCTATGGTTCCTTATGACTTGATATGACTAATAAATCATATGGCCATTATTGGCAATTTTTGTCTAATCCTATAATATCTGATTTGAGATTGTGAGGAAACTAGCCTGTAGGAGAAGAGATTTTACTCTTTGGTGGCTTTTTTTGACTTATTAGAGAGAAGGTTTGCTTTAGCTTTTGTTAGTTTTGAAGTTTGGTCATTTCTGAGATAATTCTGTTGCATATATAACAGATCATCTTTGAACCTAGAATCAATCTGAAAGTGACCACGAGTGGTGGTGAGGGAAGGAGGGCAGTTGTTTTTTTTTGCCCCTGAGGGTATCCGAGAGCCATTGTTTCAAAGCTAAGTATCTGGTGCCCACCACTCCCAATGAGTCTTTATGTACACATATATGTAATTAGACTAATGTGCACACAAGAGGGAAATATCCTTTTATATAGTCTGCATCTGCATTCTTAATTAGTATCTTAAAACATGTAATTATGTCCAACATTTAGAGCTATAGAAAACTCATCTTTGAAAGATATCAAAACAAAGGTCAAATGGCAAAATGTGAAGTTTAGCATTTTCAAGTAAAAAAACAAAACAAACTTGGTCAAAGGCATGCTGGCTCTCAATATAAGTCTAATAATTTAAACTAACAGTATTTGCCTAAATTGTTTCATTTTTCTTTGCTAGTTTCCCAACTACTACTACCCTTCCATGTTTGCATGAAGTCATAGATAGAGTTAAAGATAAGAAATGGCAGCTAATCAAGAAACTTTGGGAGCAAGTAAATAGTTTGAAGTAAATAATCATTTGAAACAAATTCTATACTTTGATATGAAGGGTAGTCCTTGTTAGTTCAGAAACTAGTGCCATTCCCTAAGGCACTGATTAATTTATTTTTAAAACACGTTACCTATTCTGTATATTGAGTACATATTAATTATATGGTCTATAGGTACAAACAAGTTTGATAATAACAACACAAATTCT
Source organism: Gracilinanus agilis (assembly GCF_016433145.1). Taxonomy (NCBI): domain Eukaryota; kingdom Metazoa; phylum Chordata; class Mammalia; order Didelphimorphia; family Didelphidae; genus Gracilinanus; species Gracilinanus agilis. The sequence goes on along the minus strand of NC_058131.1, from coordinate 591,044,674 downwards.
ATTACTTCTTAACAAGGAATCTAAAATATTTTATACTCTTAGAAGTCTCCAGATAGTCTTTTTACAAACTCAAAATATCTTTGATTTCACAGAGATGCAACAGTATACTGGGGACTATAAAAGGAAAGTAGAGCTTGAATAATTGTCTTGGGGATTTTGGCAATGTGAATCCAGATAATTAAGCCAAAAAAAGAAACTCTTTTGTGAACCTGAAATACTTACTCTCTACCTACATGTTTCCAATTCACCAAATTCTAAAGAAATATTTACCTTCACAAATGAAACATTCTAGGTAGTGTATATGCTTTCTCTTTTCACTTCTAAGTGAGCTTCTCAGATTGATGCTCAAGACCAGTTCAAGAACTAGAGACTATTTCATATGGGTTTTCAAAAACTACTCATTCCACAGAATACAACGAAAGGGTTTATTTTTTAAAGACTTCATGTATTTAATACATGTAATAATTAGCTCTTAAATAGAACTAATTTATTTTCACACTCTTACAATTGAGAAGAGGGAAAATTGATTCAATTATCCAGATAATTAAAATGAAAGACAAAATACTGTTATAAATAAAAATTAATGTGAGGACTTAATACCAGATTTATAAGCATTTATTCAAAAAGAGAGAGAAAAGGGTTTTTAACCTTTCTATCTTTAGGTAAAAATCCAGTCCTCCATTGCAGCCAGCTCATGTCTCTTGTCAGAGATGGTCTGGTGAGAAAAGATAAGAGATAGATAGAGAGACAGAAAGAAAGAGAGAGACAGAGACAGAGACAGACAGACAGAGAGAGAGAGAGAGCGCAACAGAGAGCAACAGAGAAAAAGAGACAGTGTCAGAGACAGAGAGAGACAGAGAGAGACAGAGAGAGAGAGAGAGTAACAGAGAGAGCAACAGAGACAGAGAGACAGTGTCAGAGACAGACAGAGAGACAGAGAGAGAGAGAGAGACAGAGAAAGAGAGAGAGAGTGCAACAGAGAGATAGTGTCAGAGACAGACAGAGAGACTGAGAGAGAGAGAAACTGAGACAGAGAGAGAGAGAGAGAGAGAGAGAGAGAGAGAGAGAGAGAGAGAGTTAGTTAGTTCTCAGCTTCCTTCAGCTCCTTTTTCAAAACTATTGCCCCTCACTCTGGATCCTTCTATTGGCCCAGTGATTTCCAAAGTGGGTGCTACTGTCCCCTGGTGGGTGCTGCAGTAATCCAGAGAGGTGGTGATGGCCACAGGTGCATTTATTTTTCCTATTAATTGCTATTAAATTTTTAAAAAATTAATTTCCAGGGGGCTAAGTAATATTTTTTCTGGAAAGACCAAAAAAGTTTGGGAACCACTGTAAAATTGGCTAATGGCTTGTTGTCCTTCACCCCTAGACCCCAGCTACACCTGGGATGCTGGGGGACATATGACTGTTTCTTAGTACATTTCCTACTACACTATGTTGGGGTGTGCAGGTTAGAGATTCCCTTAATATTTTACTTCAAACAATCCATTTACCTCCATTATCAGGTACCTCTGACCAAAGTTTGGGTGATCTGAACTATCTGGATAGTTCCTGCAACTCACTTGTTTATTTTTCACATGGAAGCAGACCATTAGTGTCAAATTTTAATCAACCATTTATTATATCGTTAATAATTTTCAGACATCCATTCTTTTGCATAATTATTTATTTACATATTTTCAGATGAATAGACATGTACTTTCCCAAATATGTTGAGACTGCTTTTGTTCAATGCAAGCAGAATCAGATTAAATATACATTAAAGGCATACTCACAGAAACAAATCTAAATATATATGTATATATGCACATTTCTTTCTATTTAATCTATCAATCTCCTTTAATTAAAGGTTTAAAAAATCTAATAAGAAGGTAATATGGTGAGGTGAATTGAGCACTGACTTAAAGCTAGACACCATGGTTTGGATAAATCACTGCAACTTTCTAAACCTATTTCTCCTTCTATAAATTAAAAATGATGTTTTGTTATGTTAGTCACAGAATTGTTGTACTGAAAGGATTTACTTTGCATATTGCAAAATAATGTAAAGTGATAAGAAGGACTCAAAACTTCATTGATGGAATAACTCATTCATAGACTATTCTAAATCTCCATTTTCAATAGAATAACATATTGGGCAATTGCAGCTTCAATTGGAATTTGGTTTGTTAGGAGAACTGGGGTGATTTTGTTAGGAGGGTAACAGATACAGCTTGGTTGGGGCAATAAGGGACCCGCAATGAAGAAGCAACAGTGGCAGTATCTGACACACGAAGGGGGACAATACAAGCACACCTTATTTACCAGTTGTCTGGTACCATTTGAAGTAAACTGGTGGAAGAGCAAACTCCCTTTTTCTTTCTGAGATGGTAGAAAGAAGGAAAAGCCACAATAAGAGATTTAAGTACATAAGGAGATAATATTTTCCTCAATTCTTAAGACTAGCTTCATAGATGGGACTTTGCCATATCACCTACCTTTGCCAGGGAATTAGTCTCAGAGGTATTTATTTTCCTTTTGGTTTGGGAACAGATAATGCTTCAATTTTTTGAGTTTTCCCTGTTATCTATTAGGCAACTCTGTCCTGATTTAATACTTTTCCATTTGATTTATGGTATCTGGATTTCTAGACCTAAGTTGACTTTAGAAATCAAATTTGCATTTAGATGTTCCCACTCTTTTCAGGGATGGAAGCTTGAGCCAAATAAGATACACTTATCATCCATTATACCTCACATTGAACTGAGTAATACATTTGAATATGGAGCTGAGTAGAATGCAGATGATAGCATTATCCATATCTATCATTATATCTATAGCTATGTGAGCTATTATTATAGATGTTGTAATTTCTGGAAATTTTTGGCCTATGTTGCCCTTAAATGTAAGTTTTCTCCTAAAGATTAATCCATCTTTATGGTCACTAAAGAGTGACCATAATAAATGAACAAAGCATTTTTTCTTTACCAACGAAATATGGTCATACTGGATTCCTAGATGGTATTCCCTCGTCACCTCTACCCCATAGAGTCACACTCTTCTTTCAGTATGAATCTCAATCACCATCTGCTAATACCCTTTCTCCCTACCTATCCTGGGTTTAACTACCTTGTATTTATTCTCTTTACATTTATTCTGTAAATACTTATGGGTATGTATAAAAATATGCATATGTTGTCTCCTCAGAATTTAAGATTCATGAGGGTAGGCATTGTTTCTTTCTTTGAATTTGTATTCCCAGCACCTAGTAAAATGTCTGGCACATAAAAGGTCCTTAATAAATGTCTTGATTGATTGATTATTTAATACATTTTTGATTAATATTAAATTAATTATTGATTATTTATTTATTGATTGATATGATACATGATTGTTGACTAATTATTGAATATTATTCTTTGTTTCCACAAAAGTACCTTGTAAAGAGTAAGCTCTTCAAAAATATTTGTTGAATTAATGAAGAAAGTTAAGAAGCTGATTTATCCTCAGGCTATTTCTTTTGGAAGATTTTGAATACATTTGTAAAAAGATCTTTAATCTGAAAACAATTTTTTCTCACATAACATTTGCCCTAAGAGTGCATTTTGAACAATCTAGCTAGTTCATATTACTTATTCTATCTCATGATTTACTTTTTTGAATGTATTCACTTCTAACATAATAGTTGACCTGTTCCTTTTATGAAAAAAGTAAAACTACTTAGTGCCTCTACTTTAAACTCCTTCCTCAGTCCTTTAAAACATTCCAATATAAATACAATCTCAGAGAATGCATCTGTTTATTTAGACATATTTCAATTGTCATTTCTTTCTCCATTAAATTCCTATTCTGATTCTTCCACACAGTGAAATAAAAGTTATCCTCATTTCACAATTGCTAACTCTGACAGGCTTTGTTAGGTCTTCCAGTATGGCCCCATCGGTGATTATGTATGTATATATATATATTATAATATATAATATNTGTCAGAGACAGACAGAGAGACTGAGAGAGAGAGAAACTGAGACAGAGAGAGAGAGAGAGACAGAGAGAGAGAGAGAGAGAGAGAGAGAGAGAGAGAGAGTTAGTTAGTTCTCAGCTTCCTTCAGCTCCTTTTTCAAAACTATTGCCCCTCACTCTGGATCCTTCTATTGGCCCAGTGATTTCCAAAGTGGGTGCTACTGTCCCCTGGTGGGTGCTGCAGTAATCCAGAGAGGTGGTGATGGCCACAGGTGCATTTATTTTTTCCTATTAATTGCTATTAAATTTTTAAAAAATTAATTTCCAGGGGGCTAAGTAATATTTTTTCTGGAAAGACCAAAAAAGTTTGGGAACCACTGTAAAATTGGCTAATGGCTTGTTGTCCTTCACCCCTAGACCCCAGCTACACCTGGGATGCTGGGGGACATATGACTGTTTCTTAGTACATTTCCTACTACACTATGTTGGGGTGTGCAGGTTAGAGATTCCCTTAATATTTTACTTCAAACAATCCATTTACCTCCATTATCAGGTACCTCTGACCAAAGTTTGGGTGATCTGAACTATCTGGATAGTTCCTGCAACTCACTTGTTTATTTTTCACATGGAAGCAGACCATTAGTGTCAAATTTTAATCAACCATTTATTATATCGTTAATAATTTTCAGACATCCATTCTTTTGCATAATTATTTATTTACATATTTTCAGATGAATAGACATGTACTTTCCCAAATATGTTGAGACTGCTTTTGTTCAATGCAAGCAGAATCAGATTAAATATACATTAAAGGCATACTCACAGAAACAAATCTAAATATATATGTATATATGCACATTTCTTTCTATTTAATCTATCAATCTCCTTTAATTAAAGGTTTAAAAAATCTAATAAGAAGGTAATATGGTGAGGTGAATTGAGCACTGACTTAAAGCTAGACACCATGGTTTGGATAAATCACTGCAACTTTCTAAACCTATTTCTCCTTCTATAAATTAAAAATGATGTTTTGTTATGTTAGTCACAGAATTGTTGTACTGAAAGGATTTACTTTGCATATTGCAAAATAATGTAAAGTGATAAGAAGGACTCAAAACTTCATTGATGGAATAACTCATTCATAGACTATTCTAAATCTCCATTTTCAATAGAATAACATATTGGGCAATTGCAGCTTCAATTGGAATTTGGTTTGTTAGGAGAACTGGGGTGATTTTGTTAGGAGGGTAACAGATACAGCTTGGTTGGGGCAATAAGGGACCCGCAATGAAGAAGCAACAGTGGCAGTATCTGACACACGAAGGGGGACAATACAAGCACACCTTATTTACCAGTTGTCTGGTACCATTTGAAGTAAACTGGTGGAAGAGCAAACTCCCTTTTTCTTTCTGAGATGGTAGAAAGAAGGAAAAGCCACAATAAGAGATTTAAGTACATAAGGAGATAATATTTTCCTCAATTCTTAAGACTAGCTTCATAGATGGGACTTTGCCATATCACCTACCTTTGCCAGGGAATTAGTCTCAGAGGTATTTATTTTCCTTTTGGTTTGGGAACAGATAATGCTTCAATTTTTTGAGTTTTCCCTGTTATCTATTAGGCAACTCTGTCCTGATTTAATACTTTTCCATTTGATTTATGGTATCTGGATTTCTAGACCTAAGTTGACTTTAGAAATCAAATTTGCATTTAGATGTTCCCACTCTTTTCAGGGATGGAAGCTTGAGCCAAATAAGATACACTTATCATCCATTATACCTCACATTGAACTGAGTAATACATTTGAATATGGAGCTGAGTAGAATGCAGATGATAGCATTATCCATATCTATCATTATATCTATAGCTATGTGAGCTATTATTATAGATGTTGTAATTTCTGGAAATTTTTGGCCTATGTTGCCCTTAAATGTAAGTTTTCTCCTAAAGATTAATCCATCTTTATGGTCACTAAAGAGTGACCATAATAAATGAACAAAGCATTTTTTCTTTACCAACGAAATATGGTCATACTGGATTCCTAGATGGTATTCCCTCGTCACCTCTACCCCATAGAGTCACACTCTTCTTTCAGTATGAATCTCAATCACCATCTGCTAATACCCTTTCTCCCTACCTATCCTGGGTTTAACTACCTTGTATTTATTCTCTTTACATTTATTCTGTAAATACTTATGGGTATGTATAAAAATATGCATATGTTGTCTCCTCAGAATTTAAGATTCATGAGGGTAGGCATTGTTTCTTTCTTTGAATTTGTATTCCCAGCACCTAGTAAAATGTCTGGCACATAAAAGGTCCTTAATAAATGTCTTGATTGATTGATTATTTAATACATTTTTGATTAATATTAAATTAATTATTGATTATTTATTTATTGATTGATATGATACATGATTGTTGACTAATTATTGAATATTATTCTTTGTTTCCACAAAAGTACCTTGTAAAGAGTAAGCTCTTCAAAAATATTTGTTGAATTAATGAAGAAAGTTAAGAAGCTGATTTATCCTCAGGCTATTTCTTTTGGAAGATTTTGAATACATTTGTAAAAAGATCTTTAATCTGAAAACAATTTTTTCTCACATAACATTTGCCCTAAGAGTGCATTTTGAACAATCTAGCTAGTTCATATTACTTATTCTATCTCATGATTTACTTTTTTGAATGTATTCACTTCTAACATAATAGTTGACCTGTTCCTTTTATGAAAAAAGTAAAACTACTTAGTGCCTCTACTTTAAACTCCTTCCTCAGTCCTTTAAAACATTCCAATATAAATACAATCTCAGAGAATGCATCTGTTTATTTAGACATATTTCAATTGTCATTTCTTTCTCCATTAAATTCCTATTCTGATTCTTCCACACAGTGAAATAAAAGTTATCCTCATTTCACAATTGCTAACTCTGACAGGCTTTGTTAGGTCTTCCAGTATGGCCCCATCGGTGATTATGTATGTATATATATATATATATTATAATATATAATATATTATAATATATGATATACAATAATAATATAGAATATGAATTATGTAGTATTTACTTCTTCAAACATATATTGGCCCTTTTATATATAAGGGCCAATATATGTTTGGAGAAGTAAATACTACATAATTCATAGAGTTATTAATTTATGGCCATAGTAACTCTAGAAGATCATTTATTAAATGGGTTGCAAGGGTTACTATACTAATGAAATCACAGCTATAGAAATCTTTGAGTAATTGAATTTGTTTCCTTCAGAATTTGACTAGATGATAATCTATAATTGATAAATGATAATCTATAATGGAAATATTTCTTATTTATGCTTTAATGTAAATGTTCACTCTAATATGTATTTCAAAGAATAAAATGAGAGCAACATTTTGAATTGAGATATTGAAATAATTTTTTTCACTTAAAGTATAATTTGACTTTAGATTTTTGTAAGAAAATATCCAGTCTTTCACACAAATCATTTGTAACCACAACCCTCTCTCTCTCTCTCTCTCTCTCTCTCTCTCTCTCTCTCTCTCTCTCTCTCTCTCTTTCTCTGTCACACACCCACACACACACACACACACATACATACACACGGAGTGCATATTTATATAGGAGATAGATACAAATGTAAAGATTCTATGAGGTTAAGAAAATAGTACTCTAGAGGAAGCAACTTGAGCCCAGTTTTGTTTTTAAAACCTCTGAAGTTGTAAAGTTGTTAAATAGAATTTATACTAATTTACTGCAGATTTAATTAAATAAATGAAAGTATCTCAGCAAGTGACCTTTTTGTTCAAATATAAATCATGTAGGATCGAGTTCATATTATACTGTGATCCATGAATTCATATAAAATTAATTTCTTCAGAAATTATCCCAGGATCACATGCTATGATTCTTGGCTTTAAGAAGTTGATTACAAGATAATGCCTGTCCACCCTGCTCCCTGTCTCTATCCCCTTCCTGCCCTCCCATGGCACACCCAATATATACACATACAACACAACAACTGATTTTGACTTACACAACTAGTCTGTTATTATGGTCTCCAACATATATTTGAAACTAAATTTGCATAAACATATGGTATCAGATAATACTCTATTTTCCTTAGCTATTAATAGAGATCATATCAATTTCTTTTAAGTACCAATATTAAGACTAAGTGGCTGATCGATGAATGAGTAGATTATTTAATTTTTACCAAATTAAGGGCATTTTTTGGTGGGTGAACATTTATAGATGATTCAAGTAAGAACATAATCCACCCAATTCTTCAACTATTGTTTAACTTTGAGAAAATGTGTTGTTGATGATGTCTCAGTTTGCCCACCAAGAAAATGGACATTTCACCCCATGGGGGGGATTAGGGCAAAATGTAATAATTAATAAAGACATAAATCTATATGAAATTCTGGTATAAATGCTTTTTTTGATTGAAGTAATTAAAATATTAGTCAATATCATCTATCAGAAATTGAATGTCTCAAAAGAAAAGAAAAGTAATAAGTAAATGACAAACATACGTTTTTATTGGTACAGGGTAGTGAGACCTGTACTGAAGAGCTATTCAGGGTGACCAGTGTATACATGTTTTTCCAATGCAACACTTTCCTCAAAGTATTCACATAAAGTGAGAATGACCTATTGTAGGGTCAGAGGAGTACTCACCTAGGCATCTGGATTTCTTCAGCTAACTCATAATACCCTTCTATTCTCCAACAAAAGGGCACTTAGAATAGTTATAGCACCTTTTTCATGGTTGACTCATTCTCCTTTGTACCCAGGAGAAGATAAGAGAATTCAGCTGATGCTGGGAGGGAATCAAAAAGATACAGCACAAATTAAAATAAAAATGTGCCTCAGATACCTCTTGCTGATTCTATTTCAGTCAATGGTTTCACAGTTGCCAGCAAAGCAAAATCCCCCCTAGCATTAAACAGTTAATATTTATAGGTAACTTCGTAATCATTGCTATCAACAGACAAAAAGCCACAATAATCCGATTGCCATCACTTTAACCAAAGCCCGTGTCGTAAACCTTGTAATTTTCTGCTGTCATGCTCAGCCACTTTCAACACATTTAAATTAGAAAGGACTATGCTAATTTTGCTTCATAGCCAGGGTAATTGTTGTAAGACATAATTATCTTTTTTTTAAAAGAATCGTTTTATTCTCTGGAGTTGTTTAAATTCAGTCTCAGTTACCCCATGTCCTTTCATCCCTGAGCTATTCTCTACCCCCAACCCCCATTGAAAATGTTACTTTCATGTGGGATAGCTAGATATACTTTAGACTTCCTTTTTCAATGACCGCTGTATTCCTCTCTGACCTCCTTTTGGAATGTGCTCTGTGTCAAGGTCATTAACTTATCTCTATATTGATTTAAGAATGCTGTAGCATCTTTTATCCCCTAATGAACTGAATCAAAATGTTACCTCCATCCTTCCTCCTATGGATTCGGAGGTTGGAGTAGATGAAGCACTATGAGAAATTCAGTGGAATCAGAATTGGAGAAGACAAGATGTATGTCTTCAAAAACAAACAAGGTCATTTTAGAGAAGTAGACTTTTCATACATTTCACTGGAAAAAACTCAGGGTAAATATTAAGAAGTAAAAGGTGGATTCCATGAGCTGAACAAATTGTCAAAGGATATGAATTTCACAAATTGAGCAGGCATGATCATGGTATGATCAGAATCATTGGAATAGACTTGTCAATGAAATCACAAATCCATTAGAGCATTGAGTAGTGGAATATTGGAGTATTAGAGTTAGGTTGAGCTTTGCAATAATTATCTCTGTTTCTCAATTAAATGTGAACTGCAACACCTAATAAGTTTCTCAGGGTTAGAAGTATTCTAACAAAGCTTAGATGACCATCTCATTGAGATATTGTAGAAAAGACTTATTCATTGACTGGGAATTTGAAATAGGAGACCCTTAAAGTCTTGAAATGTTGCCATTTATTTTTCTTAGACTTCATTTTAACATGAAAAGAATTGTTAAAACTAAGTGAATGGTGTTAGTACTTTGACCAAGTTTGCCAAAGAAGAGGAGAAAAAAGAAAATAATTGCATAAAATGAAAAAAATCTATTAAAATTATATAATCTCCTCATTAAAATTATTGTGAACAATGGCATTTATATAATGCTATAAGGTTTTCAAAGCTTGTTTCATATAACTCTTTTAATCCTCAAAATTACCCTGTAGAATTGTTGTGAGGATCAAAATAATTTCACCTCCCTTGGCTTCAGTTTTCTCATCTAGAAACTGAAGGGATTGATTATATGATCTCTAATTTCCTTTCTAATTTTAAAACTGTGATTTTATATTGATTCCCACTTTCTTTCAAATGCTTCCTTAACATATCTTATTTCACTAGGCTAATTTGGTATTCCCCAGCAAACAGAGATTTCCATAGAAACTTAAAGCCAAAGGTAATCAGAAGTGAAAAGAAGTGGACTTTCTGAAAATCTGGACGTGTAGACTGATTGTAACTTGTATGGTTGCCTGGATTTCATAGATGACTAATTATGTCAGTGTTTACCATGCATTCTAAGAACTGAGTCTAGTCATTGGAAAGATAACTTGGATAGCTAATGTTGTGAAGCATTAAATAAACTTTGAGCTGAAGAGATATATAAAAGAAGAATAGTGACATAATCCATATTTCCCTTGTTGAAGTCACTGATAAGTACATCTTGGCAGCAGTTGTGAGTAGTAGGAAACTATAAGAAGAGTTACAGTTCAGAAGAATGGTAATACATTCAAGTAACTGTGATACTTGTTACTGATTATTCACAGAGATCGAAATATAAGATTTGGGAAGTCAATCAAGATTTACTGATAGGCAGAATATTATATCATTATATAAAATGAAAGACCCAGGCATGATAGAGACCAAACTAGAGGGCAGGTACCAATAGATTTTAGCAAGTATTTTCAGAGAAGATCAGAAAGTCAAAGGCATACTTAAAGGAATTCCATAACTTTTATGCATCCATTTCTTCATACTTTAATTGGTTCTTTAGTATTGTGAGATATGACATGTATACTGGCATAGCATAGTGGATAGAGGACTAGACTTGTAGACAGAAAATTTGGCTTCAGATTCCATTTTAGAAACTTGCTAGCTGTGTGACCTTGAACAATTCATTAAACTTATCTGAGCCTCAGTTTCCTTTTTTGTAAAATGGGGATAATAAAAGCATCTACCTTACAAGGTTGCTGTGAAGATAAAATAATCATATATGAAAAATGGTTTGTGAATTTTGAGATTTATATAAATAGATTTTTTCCTCATACTTCTTTTCCTGCTACCCCCCACTATTACCACTAACACCAAAGAGGAATGAATTTAGTAGGTATGTCTTGTGTTTCTAAGGTTAATAATAATGAGTTCATTGAAATTAACTAAATCAAAGCCAACTACTTGAATTTTTAAATATATATATTTATAAAAATACAAATGTAAGAGAAAATGTTATGAGATCATAAAAATAGACCTACAGAAAATAGCTTGAATTCCATTCTATGCCTTTTTTTCATTCTCTGCTTTAATTTCAACAACATGGATATCTCCTCACCAGAACCCAAGTACTATCTGTTGTTTTTTTTCCATTGGCCACATTTTTTCCATTGGCCGTGAACTGAGTATTAATAAGAGCTCTTTCCCAATTAGGATGTGAGATTATTAAGAGCAGGGGCTTACAGTTTTCTGTTTGTATCCCTAACATTTAGCACAGTGTTGGCAAATAGTAAGCACTTCATTACTATTTTTCTAACCCATTCTATTCCATATGTTAATTTTTGTATTCATATGAATGTGTATATATATATCTACCTATATTTATAGGCATAGCTATATGTATATATATATATATAATTTTAATGCCATGTATGAATGCATGTAATCAAGTCCCCTTCCCCTGGTTTGGGGTTTTATACATATACAGACACCCATATAGGATGAAGACTTGGATAAATATATAAGTGCATATGTAATATATAGATATGTATACACACATGTGTTTGTATACACATAGATATGTTTGAAGAATAGATGAACAATATATTTGTGTATATTTAGTTTTGCATATATGTGCATACATGCATGTGGTACTGTATGTTGCATAATTAAGAGGACTTAAATTCAAGTTGAGCCTTTGGCAATGTTGGTTATGTGACTAAGTAAAGTATCTAATCCCTGAGCATTCCAGGTAATTCTCTAAGACATGGAGGTTGAAGAATAGTAGCTGATTTATATTAGTAGGGAGATCCTTATATATCAATAATATTATACATACAAATATATACATTTGATATTTTTTCAATTAGAGTAAAAGCCTTTCAGTTGTTCAATTTAAGAAACTTAATTATCCTCTTTCTTGATCTCTTTGATGCCACTCACCTTCCTCGATAATTTTTCATCTCTGTATTTCTGGGACACATTCTATCCTGATTCCCTTGTTGCCTGGCTGACCACTCCTTAATCTCCTCTGCTAATTCATCTAATATGCCATGCCCAGTAACTGTGTGTGCCTGAGGCTTTGCCTTGACCTCTCCTTTCTTTCTATACTTTTTAATGACCTCATCCACTTTCTGGAATTCAATTTTCATCTATGTATGCATGATCCTGGATTTATATACCCAGACCAAAGCTCTATCCTGAGTTCTAGTCCTATATCACCATCATTCATGAATATTTCAAATTAGATGTGAGATAGGCATCTCAAACTATATATTTCCAAAACAATTCATGATCTCTCCTCCCAAATGCTCTTCTCATCTGAAATTACACCAGATCTTCCCAGATACCAATGGAGATAACCCAGAAAAGTGAATCCAGAACTCTGAGAATATTAATGGCTCCAAGACGATTGGCCCTGCTTCCAAATGTTGCTCTTCAGTCATTTAAGTTGTGTCTGACTTTGAGAACCCTTTTGGAATTTTCTTTGGAAAAATACTGCAGGTTGCCATTTCTGTCTCCAGTACATTTTACAAGTGAGGAAACTAAGGTAATCAGTGTTAAGTGACTTGCCCAGAGTCACATACATAGCTAGGATGTGTCTGAGACCATATTTGATATCAGAATGATAAATTTGACTCCAGGTCCTATCTGACTCCATTAAGAGGAATCCTGACTCCATGCCCAGCACTCTATCCATTGCCACCTGGCCGTCCCTGCTTTTATATCAATCCTTGAAGCTATTGCTAAGTAGAAAAAAGGCCCCTTTTCCTCACCACCCCCCATACCAGTTGATGCCCAACTACTACTGAAAAGCAGATAAACTCAAGAGCACTGGCAATGGCAACACACATTAGGTCACCAGCACTGATGCTTCCAGTCCTACTGCTATATCCATCAATCCAGGAATCGTGTTTCATATAGCTGTGACATGATGGCTACTTCTGTGAATGTTGCAGCCACAGCCACTGATGACCTAGAATATAAAGGTCTTGCCACCAAAGTTCTTGACATTATTAAATGATTCAAACTCAGAAACGGATTTGATTTTATTAATGAGAATGACATTAAAGAAGATAAATTACCTTCTACTTTGCCACCTTTTTTAACCTTTAGACCATGGTATCTTTCCATCTGACTTAGATCTAAAGTCTTCTATAAGTATATTCTTCATTATAATGTTATCTTTAAGAGAACAGAGACTATTTTACTTTTCTATTTATATATTCAGTGCTTTGTACACAATAAGCATTTCATAAATACTTTTTCATTCGTTTATTAATTCCTATACAACTAATGTCATCTTTTACACTCACACTCTCCTATGCCATGTATGAAATCAGTTCTAAAATCTCATTTTTTTCTCCATTACATCACTTGGCTATGTCTTTTCTCCACAACCTCCAAAGCCACCACACTAATGCAGGCTCTTCTAGCCTCTTGCCTGGACTAGTACCCTTTTTCCTTCTTATCTTAAGTCATTATATACATTATAATCCATTCTCTAGGTAGCCACCAAAATGATTGTCCTAAAGCAAAAGTCTGACTATGTTACCTCGTTTTCTCAATAAACTCTAATGGCCCCCATTTATCTCTTTTATGAAATATAAATTCCTCTCTTTGACACTGAAAATTCCTTAGAATATGGACTCTTCTTCTAAGTCTTTGTACAAAGCATCCCCCTCCATCCATTTTGCTATGGAAACTTGTAGTATGCTTGATATTGAATAATCACTATGTTCTATCTCCTGCCTGTGTCACTGTGCTGGCCATCTCGGTTTCTAGAATGGACTCCCTTCTCATCTTCTTTAATTCAGGGACTCTCTCTTTTATTTCAAGACTCAGCTGAAGTGTTACCTTCTCAATGAAGCCTTTCCTGATTCATTACCACTCCCCACAAGTGTATTCCCATCCAAAATCACATTTATCTTCATATATATGGATATATATATACATAAATACATACATATACACAGATATATATATATATATGTCTTATGTACACATTTATTCCATTAAAATATAAGCTCTTTGAAGGTTGGAATTGTCTTTTTTCTTTGCATTCTTCATGCTTACCATAGCACCTTAATAAATTCTCATTGATTGATTAAATTCATTGATTACACTAGGTACATGTGTATACTAGTATGTATATAAATAGGCATATATGTGCACACATATCATCATAGAAATATATGCAGATGTTCCTATCCATTTTGTTCACATATACATACATACACAGATGCTTTGTGTATGTACTTTCTTCTTTTGAAAAATCTGAATAGTTGGGCAAATGTTTGGTTAATTTAGTTGATGTTGGTATGCTATATAAAATACAAAAACAGGTGGACAAATAGTCTGGCAGCTGTGAAAATCAGCACCTTACAGCTGTGGTAATTGGTAATTGGCATAAATGAACATTGATAGCTATAAAAAATGAACAAGTTAGGCAAAGGACCTATCTGGGCCTAAAGGAATCTCACTGTGTCTAACTCCAGAGTTGACTCCCCAAAATGGGAAAAAATATATATCACTTTCTTCTATTCCTTTTCAATTTCTTCATCTGTAAAATGGGGACAAATATTGCTTTCTATCTCTCAGGGGTATTTTAAAGATTTATGAGATCAGTTCCAAAAAGCATTGTGAACTTTTGGAGAACAGTACTATGACAAATAAAGCATCATTATTCATTTTGTTCTAGGACAGAACCCTTGGGGTCCCTGAAGATGAACAAATGAAGTCATTTTTACTTGAGACAAGAGAAAAATGTTTTCATCTGAAATTTTAAATTCAGCAGAACACAAGGTTGCAGAATCATCTAGGCACAGTCTACGTGAAAAATACCCTTTGCTTTCAAATCTTTCAGGTCCTCTTCATATCATCTATACTTAAATTCTAGACTGTCTGACAATTAAGTCATCATACAGTCATAGTGAGTTAGAAAATGTGGATTGTAAGCAAACACTTTCAGAATAACTGATTCCTTTTCTCAGAAGTACTGTTGAGAATCTCTTTATATAAGCATATCAGCAATCAAGTCTATTTTCTGTGAAAATCACAAGAAATGCAATTCCTAAACATATTTCTTTCTGTCCTTCCTTCTCTTCTTTTTCTGTGTCTCTGTATCTCTTGCTTACTCAACCAGGTCCACCCTTTGCCCCCTAAACCTTTCACAGCTCTAGGAAAAGCCCCATGGGATATTAGCCAATTTTTATTGTTAAATATATTTCCATTCTTGGTAATGAACTACAATTTTGTAGAAATAAACATTTACTGTCTATTTAATTATATGATGATTTTGGCACCAGTGAGGACTTTGTAGAGGAAATACTGCTTGGCAGAGGAATAACCTTGCCATTATTTTAACTCAATGTGTTATTCCCCCACTCAGCACCTACCACCACTGAAATATCTAAGTGCTGATTGAGAAGATTTTTCTGCATATTTTCTTTGTTCTGAGATCTTCTGTGCATTGTAAAGCAGATATTGTTTTTTTCTTTTTTTTTCACTTCTGTGTTTCTTCTATCTGCTTAACTCTTAAGCCTCAATTTTATCTCACCTTTGACTTGCAATGAAAGGAAAAAAAAATAATGTTCTCTTTATTTGACATTACTAGTACTATACTGCCCTTTTGTGATTATCTAATAATATCACATCACCATTTGATTTTCATTTATAATTTAAAGGAGATTAACACTAGAGAATTTGACTGTCTCAGACCCTGAAGCCCTCTATTTAGTTACAGGGAAGTCATATTTTAAGTTAGGGATATACCCAGTTTCTTCTTTGGGAAACAATTGTAGGCACTTTTGTAGAGCAAGAGCACTAATTTAATAGTTATGTAATACTAAAAGTCCTGCACTCAATCCATCTTCCCTCTTTACCTGGAGAAGAGGATCATCTCATGCTAAATAAACCATTGAAAGCTACAAAAAACCCTGGATTAATGTTCACATATTTTAATATAAAAAAACTGTTCCTTTTTTTCCCTTTTGTAGGTTCATACCCAAAATTCTATCATGGAATATCAAATTTGAAAGAAAGCTCAGATGCCTTCTAGACCAGTCTGTACCTGATTGAGAACTCATCCTCTAACATTTCTAGCAAGTAATCAACCAGCCTTAACTAGAAGACACCTACTAAAGGGAAATATCCTGAGGCAGCCCATTTCTTTTCTGGAGAGCTCTAATTTTTAGAAGTCTTTACTTACTGAAAAACTGTGCTGCTGCAACTTTGCTTCTAATTCTGACTTCTGGGTCCAAGAGAAATTAATCTAATCCATCTTCTATGGAGCTGTCTTCAAATAGTTGAAGACAGCTATAATGACTCTTCTAAGTCTTCTCTTTTCCAAAACAAACATTCCCATTTTATTCAATTGATCTTTATATGGCACAAATTAAAGTTTCTTCATCCTCTTGTAGTCTTCCTCTGAATGCTCCCCAGATTAGTAATATCTTTCTTAAAATGGAGCACATAAAACTGAACATAATAATCAAAACTGTTGTGTGACTGATCAAGAATATAACAAGACCATCACCTAACTGGTGTCTCTCTCTCTCTCTCTCTCTCTCTCTCTC
>NC_058131.1:590967395-591024684 GCF_016433145.1 Gracilinanus agilis | reverse complement strand
TCTCTCTCTCTCTCTCTCTCTCTCAAAGTTACATTGATGTTAGATGGAATGGGGTGGGGGTAGAGAAAAATGTCCTCTTGGCACAGGGGTCACATTCCACAAAGCTATTTCCTTCTTTGACTCTGTCAACTGTGTCCATGGCTATGAAATTGCTTTTAAAAGCAACCAGGTTTGTGGCCAAAGTTAAGCCAGCCATTGGCAACTTTCCAATTCCATCACGGTAACTTCCTAACGGGATAAGAGGGCAAAGACAAGTCTTTGCACTTCATTTAGAACATTAACACCTTATTACCCCTGTCATCTGCCCCTTACTATCTATAATAATATTTTTGGTGGGGGGAGGGACAATTCCTCTCCCTCAATTAAATATGAGTATATGTAACAGCATAGCAAACAAATTCTAAAGAGAAGTATTAATTAATTATAAAATTACTTATCAAGATTACAAAAGGATCTAGAAAGAACAACACTAAAAGTAGAATATTTCAATACTTCACTTTTAGACTGCGTTAAGTACAAAGGCAATACAAATAAGGAGGTAAGGACTTGAAAAAATATTGGAAAATTACATAAGAGATATGTGGAAAGAATAAAATGATTTTATTAGATTATTTGTTTTTTATTCAAATGTATAGAGTACATTTACAAAAATCAGTAACAATCTAGGCCTAAAGACTATATTCAGAAAAAGAAAAGCTTTAAACTCTACTTTTGAAGACTATAATACAATTAGAATAGACTCAATAAAAGTATTAGAATAAAAAGATGCAGACCTAAGTGGAGACTAAAAAATAATTCACTTTTAAAGAATGAGTAGGTAAAAGTCCAAACTAAAGAAACAATAAAAAGTTATGTTAATGATAACAGTAATAATAAAGCATTATTTTAAAATTTATGATATATACATGAATTAGTTCTTTAACACATTTTTCCTTGCATGGTTATATTAAAATAGTGAAACAAAAAAGATTAATGAAGTTTATTTAAATAAGGAAATCATCAAGAAAACAAAATAACCAAATAAGAAGAAAAGATAAGATCACTAAGTTCAAAGGAGAAAAAAAACCTGGTTAAAAATTGGTAAACAAAATGAAAAGTAATTTTTACAATGATCAATACATTTTAAAAACAATAGCAAATTTAACTTTAAAAAAGAGAGAATCAAGTTGCTTAAATCCAAAACAAAAGAATCACCAAAAATAGTGGAGAATTTAAAAACAAAACTTACTGGACTATATCATAAAACTGAAAGGCAAAACCTTATAGTACATAGAACTTTTGCCTTGGTATCAGCAAGGAAGACACTTTCTAGTTCTGATTTGGACTGGTTTTATGATTCAGGGCAAATCACTTAGCCTCTAAATGCCTTAGATTTCTAAGAATAGAAAGTATAGAAATTATGTAGATTTTCACTTATACAAAGGATTATCTAATTAAATGCTACTTATACCAATGAAGTCATAGATCCAGACAAAATGCCCTCCCATATTGTTAAATTATCACGAAATTATACTATTATGTTAATTAAATGCCAGCAAAACTGATAATATAAAAGGAACAGGTGGATAGAGAAATATAAAATAACTGTGTTATAAGGAAAAGAGTTTAGATTTGAAGTCATACACATTAGATTTGAATTTTAACTTTAATCTACTCCCTATGAGACCTTGCACAAGACACAACCTATTTTGGCCTGAGTTTCCTCAACTGTATCAAAAAAGGGAATTTGATGAATAATTTCTGTGTTGCCTTTCCAAACCAGAAAAAAATAAGGAAGAGAAAAAGAACTATTTAACATTACCTTTGGGTGAATATCCAGGCAAGAAAATATATAAAATACAGATAAATGAATATAGAATTGTATCAAAAAGTATTCATTATGATAAAGAAGTATTTATATTAATAATGTTAATGTAGTATAGCAGCTAGGTGGTGCAGTGCATAAAGTAACAGGTCTGAAGTCAGGAAGACTCAACTTCCAGAGTTCAAATGTAGCCTCAGACATTTACCAGGCAAGTTATTTAACTCTGTTTCCTCATTTTCCTCATATGAAAAATAACCTGGAGGAGGAATTGGCTAGTTGAATAGAGAAAAACAATTTGCATAATAAAACATATAAAGAGTAAAAATAATGAGGATCTATCATTATAAGAATAGAAGCAGAAAGAACTTTTAAAATAAATAAACAAAACATTTATTTTTGATTTTTCTAAAATGTCTAAAAACAAATAATTTTCTTTAATATAAAGGAAGGCCTATATTTGACATTTAGTCAATATTTTATATAATGGAATAATCTTAAAAATTTTCCCATTCCAAGTAGGGATTAAGCAAATGTCCTTGTTTTCATAATTTGAAATAATAACAATGGAAATGTTTATACCACTTTAAAATTTGAAAAGCTTTTTTCTATAAATTATATTATTTTATCTCCACTCCGTCTCTTTGAAGTATTAATCAATTTGCTTATAGTTATACAAATAATCAATTGGAGATAGAATTCAATCTTCTCTTTATTCTAAGACCAAAACTTTTATATTAGGTCATGCTACCTGACATGGCCCCAAGAACTGTTGCCTATAGATAGCTATTTCATAAGAAAAATACATTTTAAATAAATTTTAAAAATTAAAAACAAACTTAAAAGGATAAATAAAACCAAGCAAGAAAATTAACAAGATATCAAGTAAAATAATGCAAAAGCTCAGAAAAAATGGATATAAGAAAAAGCAACAATTAATAGACTTTTTGTAGATTACCAATACAAATAAGGAAATATGAGAAGAAAAAAGGGAAATACCTTATTGTCGTTCAGACCTGACTGAATCTTCATGACTCCTTTTGGGGTTTTCTTAGCAAAGATATTGGAGTGGTTTGTCATTTCCTTCTGCAGTTCATTTTACAGATGAGGAAACTGAAGCAAATAGGATTAAATGACTTGCCCTGTGTCACTTAAGTGTCTGAAGCCATATTTGAACTCATCATCCTGACTGTACTCTATCTACTGTGCCACTTAGCAGCCTATAAAAGGGAAATATCATTTTAGAAATGAAGAAACTGGGACTCAATCTGAGGAGATATATATAAAGTCAACTATATAGCAATTTTACTGAAATAAAGAACTACATGAAATTTATATTGTTATGTTTCATTTTTACATTATCTTCATTTCCAAATGAATTTAATTCCCTTACCCAGTGACTATCTTTATGAATAAAGAGGGATAAAGATAAGCAAGAAAAAAAAAGTTCAAAAGAAGCAAAACCATCCCCAGTCTAATCTAAGAGTATATACAATATTCTATACCCATAGTGTCCCACTATTAAACCTCCTTGATTTTTTTTGGTGTCAAAATTTGAAATTATAATTTCATATAATTCATTTTTTCTATTGTTATTAATTTATTTCCATTTTTATTGTTTTATCACTTGTATAATTTTTCCTGGACAGAAAATTCAAAATGGTGGATGGAGGGGTAGAAGAACAGATATCCTTGTAAGTGTGAGAAAAGAGTATCAGATATAGTAATGATTATGAAATCCAAGAATAAAAGATACAGAATGTATTTTCTAGTTCATATCTGTGTAAAGTAATATCTGGAAGTTTGTAGGTACTAGAGAAATGATACCATTAGAAAAGACCATTCTTAGAAAATCAGTACATTGAGTGATTCTTACAAGAATAATCTAGAAATTGTTAAAGATCACAGCTTTGAACCCTTGGTATAAGGGAAGGGGTTCAAATAGAAAATAATAATGATAATTATAATAAAACTTATAATAATAAGAAAAGATGATAACCTAAGGGAGCATTACCCAAATTTGAGATGAACATAAGAAAATTAGTAATTGTATTTGTGTGCCTTGGTCATAAGAGGAAAGGTTAAAGCATAAAATCTTGTCCTGGAAGAGCTATCTATGGAAGCATCCCAGCATGTAGAACAAGGTGATCCATGTAGACCAAGGAGTCTTGTTGCTATATATTCATTCCCAGAATATGAACCAAAGATAACCTAGGCCAGTTGAATTTGGTAGTTGTGACATGTGACTCCAGAAATAGACTAGAAGCTTTTCAAATTCTGACCAGGACGACAATGATAAAACCCTACCCTAAAACAAGAGAAGCCTTACATTAGTTATTTTAAAGAATTAATTTTAATTAAGTAAATTTATGTAATTTAAGTGTCTGAAAGTCTACAGCTGAATGACCTGAGTTACCCTGATGTCTTTGGGGAAAAAAAATGGTGTTTAGTACTCAAGGGAAAGCCTGAGAGGACTAAAGATTACACAGATGCAGGCCAAATAAGGACCAAACATTTATTCTAAAAGTTCACAGAGCCTGTGCCTAACCTAAAAGTTCTAATTCAGGAAGTGGTGATGGATAAATGAGTAAGTAAAAGAAACTGATATTAGAGTAAGGCAGAAATCTTGAAAAAGAATAATTATACAAAATCTACAAGGAAATATTCAAATGAAACATAGAATAATAATAAGGGCTACTATAATTCCAAGAAAAAATTAGCAAGAGTTTAAAATAAGAGTAAAATGATATTATTCATAAAAATAAGAATTCTAGATGAAAGGAGAACATGCATCTGAGTATAGAAGGTGTAAAATATTATCAAAGTGATAGACTCCCTGAAAATTAGAACAATACAAACAAACGATTCTATGAGACAATAAAACCAAAAGATTGAAATAATAAGAAAAAATGCAAATCATCCTCTATAAAAAACAATTGAACGATACAACAGATTAAGAAGAGAGAGTGTGGGAGTCATTGGACTACCTAATATCCATGATTTTAAAAATTACTGCTACTACATTTCAAGAAATGGGGAATGAAATTTGTCCACATCTATTAGAAGCAAAAATCAAAGTAACACACAATTTGATGCAAAATATATTATATTTAACAGGGAAACAGGTGAGAAAAATAGGAGAAAAGGGGAGGCTTTTATATATTTAAAGGAAAATTAACTTCAAATTCATAGGGGAAAAGATACTAAAATTACAAGTGCTGGAAATTTGATGAATCCCTTTCCATCTAAGACAAAACAAATAACTAAACAAAAAGCACATATAGGCCTCAGAAGAACTTAGATGATTATCGTATAACTTTGTTGATTAATGAGAGAGAACAGAAAAAAATATAAATTACATCTTTCTCAACTAAATAAGTCATCTTTCTAAAAATTGACCATGAAGTAAGATGCAAAAACCTCACAAACAAGAGTAGGAAACTAAAATCATTAAATGTATCATTTAAATGCCAATGTAATCAAAATTATTTCAAGAAAGGGTCTTTGAATAAAGTATTGAAATTAACTGGATATGAATTAACTCCATCATTGATTAATCAATAAATCATAAAAAATATAAAATTTCACAAAGGGAAATGACAATAATGAGATACACTGAAACTTTGGAGAATGTAACATGAACAGGTAAGAAGTAAAAATTTATTTCTCTATGTAATTTCATGGCCAAAGAGAGAAATAAAGAATCAAAAAATTGAGTTTGCAAATTAAGACACTAGAAATCAACACAATTAAAAAGCACCTGTGCCCTAAAATAGATATTCCCAAAAATCAAAGTGAGAAAAATGAAGGACAAAAAAAAGAATTGCTAAATTAAAAAAAAACACATTGATTTACAAGAGATTTTAAGCAAACATTTGAAGAAAAATTAATCTAATAACATAAAAAATCTTTGTAAAAATTGGAAAGGAAGAACTCCTGCTATGTTCTTTCTTTGACATAAATATGGTCTTGATACCTAAACAAGGGAAATACAAATTAGAGAAAGAACATTATAGAATAATAACTCTAAGGAATATTGATGCAAAAATTTTTATATAAAATATTGGCACAAAGAAGGTAGCAAAATATCATAAGATAATATACCATCATCCAGTTGACTTATACCAGGAATTCAGTGTCGGTTCCACATTAGAAAAAATATAAACATAATAGACCTTATTAATAATAATATAATAAAAATAATTGGATTATATTAATAGATGTATTAAAAGTCTTAATTGCCTTATAAACTAAGGTAACTTATACCTTAAATATTGTTTAACTTTCCTAGCCCATATTGAGATAAAAAAATTTATAAAATTGATGCTTCAAATTGCTTTCTAAGTTTCTCAGCAGTTTTTATTGAATATTTAGTGCTTACTTTAATAGTTGGAGTTCAGAGGTTTATTTAAAATTATGCTACTATATCTGTTTACATCTATAATTGGATACTTTATCTGTTCCCATATCAACTTTGCTATTTACTCTACAATGGCAAATCGTTTTGAGTATTATTACTCAAATTCTTTTTATTATAGTTGGGGACCTAGTACTGCTAAATCCCCTTTCTTCTTTCCTTTTTCAGTATATTCCTTTAAATTCCTGACCTTTTGTTCCCTTAGATTAATTATATAATTTGTAATTACCTTGCCCTATAAGGTAATGCTTTGGCAGTTTTACTAGTATAAACTGGATATGTTTAATGTATTGTCTTCATTATATTAGCAAGGTGAAAATTGTGAGTATGCATATAAAGGACTCTGTGGATAAGTGGCACTCACTGAAATGTCAAAAACTTACTCTAATAGTAACCCCTTATTTGATTATCCTTTGGAATGACCTAATTGCAATTTCAATGTTTTCTATGTTTTTTTCTATGTTTCTGTATATATTTATGAGTCCTCATCTTGATTTTCTGAGGGTTAGAATGAAGTCTGTCCAATTACATAGGTATGGATAGAGCACAGATCAAATATACCAACATACCCTGTAGATAGCATTCTTATCAATCAATTTTAAACAATCAACATTTAATTTTTTTAATTATAAAATTCCTGTAAGAAAAATGCATAATCTATCAAAGATAATTTCCAATATTGGTCATGTCCCAGAAATGAAACTTGAATTTATTAAATGCCTGTTTTATGCCAGACTGTGTTCTATACTATGAAAATACAAGTTCAAAGAAAGAATGAAACAATTACTAGAAGGGTAGAAAAAATAAGTATACATATAAGTGTACATAGAAAAAATATAAAGTCAAATCCTGAACAGAAGGGGCAAGGATAGCACACTATGCATTAATCAGTAAACATTTATTAAGCACCTCCTACGTTCCAGGCACTGTGCTAAGTCCTAGGGATACAAAAAAAGGTTAAAGGAAGTTCCTGACTACAAGGAGCTTACAATTGAATTGGGGAGGCAACAATTCAAGTAAGAATACATGAAGCAAGCTACATACAGAATAAACAGGAAAGATATAACTGTTGGAAGGCAGAATGACGAGGGGTGGGGAAGGTTTCCTGTAGAAGGTAAGATTTTAGTTGGTACTTAAAGGAAGGCAGGGCAGGTCAGTAGTTGGAGCAAAAGAGGGAGAACATTCCAGGCATGGGGCACAACCAGGGAAACTGCTGGGAGCTGAGAGCTGGAGTGGCTTTTTCATGGAATAGCCAGGAGGCTGGAGTCTCTGGATCAAACATGTTCAATGATTAAGGTATAAAAAGACTGGAAAGTCAGGATGGAGGCTATGCTAAAAAGTGTTCTGAAAGTCAAAGAGTATTTTGTATTTCTTCCTGGAGGCAATATGAAACCATTGGAGTTTATTGATTAAGGAACTTTGCATGATCATATCTGAGCATTAAGAATCTCACACTTGTGAATAAAGGATAGGCTGGAGTGGGGAAAAGACTTGAGACAGTCAGGCTATTGTAATAATCTAAATATGAGATGATGAGAGCCTGTAACAGGGTGAAGCCAGTGTCAAAGAAAAGAGGAGATGTTGAAAGGTGAAATTGGTAGACTGAGGCGGCAAATTGCATATGGGTCATCAGGGTTAGCAAGAGAGAAATCCAGAATGACCCTTAGTTGCCATTCTGAGGGACTGGGAAGATGATATTGCTCTCTACAGTAATAGGGAAAGTGGAAGGGTGAAGGGCATATTTTAAACGGAAAAGTAATGAGTTTTGCTTTGGACACAAAGATTTTAAGATATTTTTGGTCACATAAATTTGTATTTGGTTCTTTAAGCACTTATATATGTGGGTGACCTGTGTTACCCTTATTTGGAGAAATCTAGACAGTAGTTATCTGATGAATCCATAAGGAAAATATCTGAAGTGTGTCTAGATAGAGGCATCGAGTCAAAGAAAGAAAAACTCTCTTTGATCATCTCTTCCCCTTACCTCCCACTCCGCATTGGTTCCAAGGCTCTGGGATATCTAGTGTATGAGTTATGTTGTGTTTTTTAATCTATCTATCTAAAGCTGAACATTTTTTTCTTCCTTTTCACATTTTGGAAAACAGAAAAAAATAGAGCCTTGAGTTTAGATATATATTTTTAAAATTGTTCAAATGTAAGAAGGAAGTTTATAATACAGAACAGAGAGAAGCTCTAGACTTGCCAATGGTTTTCATGGAAAGCTTTCATTCGTGCTTACTCAGCAATAAATATCAACAATTAATTTTTATAATAGACTTTAAGAATTTTAAAAACATTGTAGATATTCTCTATGTATTGCTCACCTCTGTTGCCATTACATCTTGTTGCACACTCTCTTCTTGATCATGATACCACTCCATTTCAAAATCTCTCTCTTGACTAGCTTCTTACTAATATCCTTAGGTCCAGTCTATCCCTTTTAAAAACCATCCTAAAGACTGCCAAAATAATATTTCTAATTCATCTTCTTTAATGTTATTTTAATTAATTTATGAAGTGTGGGAAGCCGTTCTATGTATTAAAGCCTTTGGAGAAATAGGATCAAATT
The DNA here is from genome assembly GCF_016433145.1 of Gracilinanus agilis. Lineage (NCBI taxonomy): Eukaryota > Metazoa > Chordata > Mammalia > Didelphimorphia > Didelphidae > Gracilinanus > Gracilinanus agilis. The sequence goes on along the minus strand of NC_058131.1, from coordinate 591,015,897 downwards.
TAGGGCCTGTTATCTGGATTCCCTACGTGACCAATCCAGGCTGAGGCAGTCTTTGTGTTTGGTCCTGGTCACCTGAGCCCCAAAAGGCTCTGGTACCAGCAGGTAGGTTAATCCAAAATCAACTTGATCCCTCCAAGAAGGCTATTAGGAGTCATTTAGAGAAACAGAGTCTTTAACAGATATTTTATCTGGATCCCATTACAAAATCATTGGCAAGTAAAACTGTATGCATGTCAGGATGCAGACTGAATGGGCCATCTAAGATAAAAATCTGAGGCTCCTCTTTTGACTCAGTCTTTGATCCCCACCTTTTTTACAATTCTTATTGGAGAGCTTTGAAGTGGCAGACCAGCATCTACTGAGTTAATGATTCCTTTCCTAACAAATGTTAATTAGATAAGAGTGCATATTCAGATTAGAACTGGTTCCTTTAGGATTTGACTGGTGAGCATCTCCCTGGGATATTTCCTCTCCTGGAATTATCCCCTCCTGAATTGGGGTTTGGAATTTGACCATTTGTCTTTGCATCTGTATTCTTTAGACTTCAATGGATTATGCGTGACTTATTGCCCCTTACCAACTGTGACTTCTTTTTACTTGAAAAAGATATATAATAAACTTCCATGCCCACAGAATTGGGAACAGCATGAGCTAACCTCTAGTCTAGTTGTTCTCATTTTCTTTCTCCTGCTTTAACCATCCTATGCCACCACGCCGCTCAGGACCCCAAAAAATCATATAGAGGCATAGCCCCCTATAATGAAGTTGAATCATTTGACTATGTCAAGTATTTTGGTGGGGAGAATTTTATTTTCTGAGTCTTTGGGAGCTCGCCAGGAAGTTGTGACTATACACCATTTAGTGGAACCTACTAAGTCACAACCCCATAAGGGTTGTAGCTTGGGATACAGGATGCTGTGTCATCCTGGAAACAGGGACATCAGTCTATTAGGTGTTGCATATCCAAAGCTCTGGAGTTGCCTGCCCATCAGAGACAAGTGGTCAGAAGTTAGTGTTGCGTTGGCATGAGGAGCACATGCCTTGTACACAAGGGTTGCTCTTCTCTATAATGGCTGGTCTGTAAAACCAGCATTCTGAGTGTTTTTCCTTGAGCTCTTGGTTTCTATAAAGATATATAGCCTCAACTGTAAGGAAATTGTGAGTTAGGTACAAGGAAAGAACAAAAGTGCTCAAAGGGTCATAAGACTGATAGTTTATTACTTACAGACATGAAAGTTGCTGAGGTGTTTAGTCCTACAGGTAAGTATGAGTGGTGGTACACATATACAATACTATGGTAAGGAACACAGTGATTGTGATTAGGAAAATTTGCTAATCTTACATAATTGCACATGAGAAGAATAGATTATGATCAGATAAACCTTTGTATCCCTTGCCTAAACAAAGTTGACTAATTCAGTTATTGGGTATCTTCCCTGTAGTACATGGGAACTTTCCTGTAGTACATAGGAATTTTAATCCATGGTCAAACATGTAGACACTTCTGCCAATAGCAGTAAGCCAATCTTCACAGACTCATGGTCTTGTGCAATTTTTACTAGCATCTGAGAAGAGATATTTAATAAGATGGATGAAGTAGTTTAACATTTCTGGCACCAGCTATCTTCTTGTCTCATTCTGAGATTGTCTTGATGCTTCATTCATGAAAGAAAACTTCCAAGGAATAATTCTATCTACCAAGTCAAATGTTTTTAGATATTTGTTATGTACTAAATTATTATAGTCTTTGATGATATGTTACTTATGTTTTACATTTTTTCTTGAGTAATCTACATTCATTACCAAATTTGGGGACCTTAAGTTAACTCTTCTGTAATTCTTGGTAGTAATAACCTTGTTCCGAATGACCACCATAATCTTTATTCCCCAAAAGAATGACAATATTCAACCATTTGTTTAGTCCTTGTCAATCTATTATTGACTGAATTCATGTGACTGTACACATAGAGAACTTTTGATTCAATCTTTGTAACTTAGTCATTTCATAAATTCTGAAAAGAGGTATAAATGATTATAGATAATATTATACCTGTTGCTACCCAATTTGGAAGAGTAGGTAAAATTTTGGACACTGTTCCACTGTTCTGTCATTCATTATTTTAATGATTGTTATGCATTCTGTTTCTTCTTTGATCTGTCTTATATTTTTTTCTTTGTTGAACTTCTTATAGCTATGTGCTTTGGAGGTTCTCTTATAATTTTTTATTGCTTAAATCTCCATAATAATATTTTTGATTGATTTTGAATTATTTATTTTGTTCTTTGTCCTATTTTAAATCCTTGTGTCATCTAAACCATTTTCCTCTTTCAATTGCTTATTAAATGAGTCTAGACTTTCTGATATTATTGTTTCTAGATTCTTTTCCACAAATTTCTTTTTTGTTGTTTTAATTTGACAATGTGACAATCAATTTCCAGCAAGATATGACTGACCATCATAAGTCAGACTGACAAGGTAATATTACGAAGCCTTTCTGTGAACCTTTGATAGCTATTATAAAGTCACTTTTGCCATGGTAGTGTTCAACATTTCTCTCCAAGAGTATTTCTTGATTGATTTGCTTTTCCCCTGATGGTTTCAATAGTGATGGCACTAGCAAATATTCTATTTCTGGTAAGTCTTGAATTATTTTTATTCTTAACTTCAAGTACTATGGGAAATTATCTTCATTCATGATTGTTTTAACAGAAAAGTTGTTTTGAATTCTTCTGTTTTTGAATAATAATTTTACTAGTTGGATTCAGGATACCAAACTTTTAGAATTCTAGTCTAAGTATGTCTATCTCTTTTCTAACATCATTTGAGACCTAAATTTTATTTTTTGCTACTCCTTTCATTAACAGAAATTTTTCAAGTTTGAATAAGCTTCAATATTTTGAAGGTTTTCCTTTTAAGATTTTAGTAGCTTGAGACTTTAAGTAATTTCTAGATTTCATTTCTTGCTTAGTCTGGTACAGGATTAGGAATGAAGTTGTGTTTTGCTTTTACTGGTTAGCAATATGTGATTGTCTAATTTATAACTGAAGTAATTATTGAGAAAAGGTAAGATGAAGACTTCCTTATAACTGGTGAGATATAGTTCTAGTTTTCAAGTCCATTTCATATACACTCACAATTTACCCACTTTAATGTATAATTTGTAAAGAGTGTTCTTGAAAGTGGGGAATTGTCCATTTATCTTACTGTTCTTTTGTACCACAACACAAAAGAGTATCACTCAATATTCTATCCTTCATGTCAAGCTAATCAACACAACTATGCCATCCTGCAACCCCTTCCTGTCACATTTGTTTCTTAGATTCATAGCATTAATTTTATCATACTAATGGAGTGGAGGAGTTTCAGGTTAAAATTATTTCAGAGTTTCCAAAAGGCTTTCACTGCTACTGTAGTGATCTCAAGGAGTAGAATACCTAACTGCTTGATATCACCTTGGCTAGAATTCCCTTGCTTTACTATTATTTTTCTCAGAATATAGATGATGTTCTAGGCTTTAGGAGGGCTTTTATCATCATCATTGTCATTGTCATCATCATTGAATGTGCAGCTATGCTAATTTATATATTATATATATAATTTTATATTATAGTAATATATATCATATACATGTCTTATGCTACATTATAAAGCCCTTGAAAATAGGGACTGTTTTTTAATATTTTCTCTATTATATAACACGATTCCATGTATATGTCTGGTTTAGTAAGCTTTTTGAACTGAAATGAATTAATAGAGCTAAATTTATGGTTCGATATAATATATCAAGGAAGAATGTAAGTAAATATGCATGAATAAAATTATTAAATGCATTTTTAAACCCTTACTTTCTCTCTTAGAATCAATACTGGGTATTGGTTCTAAGACAGAAGAACAGTGAGGGCTAGGCAATGGAGGCTAAGTGACTTGCTCAGGGTCACACAGTTAGGAAGTGTCTGAGGCCAGATTTGAACCCAGGAATTCCCATGTTTGGGCCTGACTCTCAATTCACTGAGATACTCAGATGGCTCCAAATGCAAATGTTAAAAGGCAAGTCTAAATGTAGTTTGATAACCAATTTGAAATTTTATTTAAAAGTGATGTACTATTCTTTATTTTAAAGGTGACAAAATTTTTTTTAATAATTTTTATTTTTTTAGAAGTTATAATGGTTACATGATTCATGCTCTTACTTTCCCCTTCACCCCCTGAACTCCTCCCCCTGCATAGCCGATTTGCATTTCCACTGGTTTTAACATGTGTTAGCGATCAAGACATTTCCAAATTGTTGACAGTTGCTTTGGTGTGGTAGTTTTGGGTCTACATCCCCAATCATGTCAGCCCCAACCCATGTGTTCAAGCACTTACTTTTCTTTCTGTGTTTTCTCTCCTGTAGTTCTTCCTCTCAATGTGGGTAGGGTTCTTTTCCATAAGCCCCTCAGAATTGTTATGGATCATTGCATTGCTGCTAGTACAGAAGTCCATTACATTCTATTTTACCACAGTGTATTGGTCTCTGTGTACAATGTTCTCCTGGCTCTGCTCCTTTCGATCTGCATCAATTCTTGGAGGTCTTTCCAGTTCACATGAAATTCCTTCAGTTTATTATTTCTTTTAGCACAATAATATTGTATCACCAGCAGATACCACAGTTGGTTCAGCCATTCCCCAATTGAAGGGCATACCCTCGTTTTCCAGTTTTTTGTCACCACAAAAATTGTGGCTATAAATATTTTTGTACAAGTCTGTTTATCTATGATCTCTTTGGGGTACAGATCCAGGCTGGATCAAAGGGCAGGTATTCTTTTATAGCCCTTTGAGCGTAGTTCCAAATTGCCATCCAGAATAGTTGGATCAGTTCACAACTCCACCAGCAATGCATTAATGTCCCAATTTGGCCATATCCCCTCCAACATTCATTATTCTCCCCTACTATCATTTTAGCCAATCTTCCAGGTGCGAGGTGATACCTCAGAGTTGTTTTGATTTGCATTTCTCTAGTTATTAGAGATTTAGAGCACTTTCTCATGTGCTTATTGATATTTTTGATTTCTTTATCTGAAAATTTCCTATTCATGTCCCTTGCCCATTTATTGATTGGGGAATGGCTTGATTTTTTATACAATTGATTTAACTCATTGTATATTTGAGTAATTAGACCTCTGTCAGAGTTTTTTGTTATGAAGATATTTTTCCCCAATTTGTTATTTCCCTTCTGATTTTGGTTGCATTGTTTTTGTTTGTACGAAAGCTTTTTAATTTAGTATAATCAATCATCCCATTCACATTCAAAGTTATAATTATCAGTTGTGTATTCGCCAACATTTTGGTATCCTCTCTTAGTTCTACCCCTTCTTCTTAGGCTATTTCCTTTTAAACCAGTGATTTGTTTTAAACCCGTAACCCTTGTCCCCTCCCTTGATTTACGACCCTTTCTACTCCCTCTCTTGTTATTCCCCTCTTTTTATTTTTAAGGCCTAATGAATTCCCTCTCCCTTCTCCTCCCCTCCCTTTTTTGACCTCCCCACTTCTCTGTTCCCCTTGGTTTATCCCTTCTGACTTTCTCAGTAGGGTTAAATAGAGTTTTATATCTCAATGGATATAGCTATGCTTCCCTCTCAGGGTTAATTACACTGAGAGTAAGGTTTAAATATTACCTCTTAATGCTCTCTTTCTCTCTTTCTTATAATAGTATTAATCTCCTCCCCTTCCCATGGCCTGTTTGTGTGTAATAGAACATCCTATTTTTCTTATTCATTCAAGTTTCTCTTGGTGTCCTCTACTATTCACCCCCTCTTTCCCACCCACCCCCTTATCGTCTTAGACCAGTTAGTACTCCAACCTCTCCTTGTGAATAATTCTTCTCATTACTATAATAGAGGATACTATAATAGTGAATAGAGTACACCACAGAGAATTACAAATAACACTTCTTCATATAGGAATACAAATAATTAGATCTCATTGAAGCTCTTAAAGAGGCAAATTTAAAAATAAGAGTTTTCTTTCTTTCCCCTCTGTTTCTTATTTACCTTTTCATGTTTCTCTTGGTTTTTGTGGTTGGATATCGAACTTTACATTTAGTCCTGGTCTTTTCTGTGCAAATACTTGGAAATCTATCTTGTTGGATGCCCATACTTTCCTCTGGAAGTAAGTAGTCAGTTTTGATGGGTAGGTGATCCTTGGTTGTAGACCCAGTTCTCTTGCCTTTCTGAATATCATATTCCAAGCCTCATGGTCTTGTAGTGTGGAAGCTGCCAGATCCTGTGTGATCCTCATTGGTGCTCCTTGATATCTGAATTGTCTCTTTCTGGCTTCTTGTAACATTTTTTCTTTTACTTGGAAGCTCTTGAATTTGGCTATTATATTCCTGGGGTGTTGTCTTTTCAGGGTTTAGTGTAGAGGGTGATCTATGGATCCTTTCAATGTTTATATTGCACTCTTGTTATAGAATTTCAGGGCAATTTTGCTGAATAATTTCCTTTAGTGTGGAGTCCAAATTTCTATTAATTTCTGCTTTTTCAGGAAGACCAATGATTCTGAAATGATCTCTTATAGACCAGTTTTCTTGATCTGTCAGTTTCTTAGTGAGATATTTCATGTTTCCTTCTATTTTATCAGTTTTTTTTTTACTTTGCTTTATTTGTTCTTGTTGTCTTGAGAGATCATTGGCTTCTACTTGCCCAATTCTTGTCTTTAGAGATTGGTTTTCCACTATATTCTTTTGATTTTCCTTTCTGATTTGGTCTATCCTATTTTCCAGCTGTTTGGTTTTGGTCTCCAATTTGCTTATTAATTCTTTTGATTTGGGGGCATCTTTTTCTAATTGCCCAATTCTAGCCTTTAGAGACTGATTTTTGGCTATAATCTTTTGGTTTTCCTTTTGAATCTGGTCTGTTTGGTTCTTCAAGGCTTCCAACTGGTCATTTCTGGTCTTCAATTTGCTTATCAATTCATTTGATTTCTGAGCCTCACTTTCTAATTGTGAAATTCCGCCTTTTAAACTGTTATTTTCTTGCCAGATCCCTTCCATCTTTCTCATAATCTCAGATTTAAACTCTTCAAGAGCTTGTGACCAGTTTTCATTTTTTGGGGAAGGTTTGGATACGATTACTTGTTTGTTCTCTACTGTTTGCTCTGTTGTCTGGATTTTTTCTGTGTAAAAGTTGTTGAGTATTAAAGATTTCTTCTTGATCTTTCTCTTCTGGGGATCTTGTCTCTGGCTTGCCATTGTTAGCCCAGCGCCCTCTCAGCTTTATCCTCATGCCTAGGGTCTGTCTGTGCTCTTTGGGCTCCTGAGGTCTCAGTTCTAGTTGTTCTCAGGGTCAATCCTCCTTGTGGTCCCCTTGCTTGTTCCTCTGCCTGAAGCTCCTTTAACAGTCTCAGGGCGCTGCTTCCACAGTAATGCAACCCCGCTGCACTGGGTCCCCACTCAAGGTCCGAGCCTGCATTCAGTATCCATGTCTACAGCTGCGCCTGTGCCTGCACTCAGGGTCTGTGTTCAGAGTCCGCATGTTCTTTAGCCTCTTGGGGTCTTAAGTCTTGTTGCTCTCAGGAACAGGCCCTGGTGGTCCCAGTTAGCTGTCAAGGACTTAATGGATACCCCAAACTTGCTCTAGCTCTTGTGCCATTATTGGTCCTTCAATGCTACACCCTGTTGTGGGGTCCCTTCGTTCCTCTGGATTTGTTTTTATGTCCCCTTGAGGAATCCCATTTGTGTGGGTTAGGAGAGGTTAAGCAGCTGCTTTTTACTCTGCCCCCATCTTAACCCAGAAACTCCTCTAAATTTTTTTAAATGATTCAAAATTGTGGTTCAAAATGAAACTTTCTACATAAGAAAAACTATTCCAAATCAGTAGAAATAAGAAAAGTTCAAATAAAAGCAATTATGAAAATTTCTTACATGTGATAAATTGACAAAGATGACAAAAATAGAGATAATAAAAACTGGAGCTTGTGAAAAAAGACACATTCTAATATAACATTAGTGGATCTGTGAATTGTTCTTACCATTATGGAAAGAAATTTGAAAATTTCTTTATAATGTAACTAAAATATACATATCCTTTAACTGAGGGTTCCTACCTTATGGCATATATTTCAAGAAATACAAAATGGAAAGGTCCTCTCTATACTACTATATATATATATATATATATATATATATATATATATATATATATATACTTTTCATGAGAGCAAAGTACTGAAAACAAAGATAGTGCTCATTAATTGGGGATTACACAAAATTTTGGTGTCTGAATGTAATGGCATATTACTTACAGGAGAAATGGTGAATATGAATTTAGAGAAGCATGAACTGATGCAGAATAAAGTATGTAGAACCAGAAAAACAATTTATATAAGGATTTCAATAATGTAAATAGAAAACATTTTTAAAAAATTAAATTGAAAATAGGCCTTAGACAGAGTAGTAATCTTTTTTAAAATATCTAGCTATTCCTGCCAACACAAATCCCCAACACCAACTGCCACTGACTGGGGAGGTAAGTGCAGGAACCCCAGGAACTCTAGCTATACCACTATACACATAAGACTTTGGTCCTGCTTCCATCAATGACTTAATGGTAGAAATGAAAATGATTTTATTAATGGGAAGTGAAACTATAGAAGATGCTTTGCCTTTTGATTTCCATTGGTTCTCACATATTATCTGAAATATGATCCACGTATTGTCTTTCTCTAGAGAAAATGCTATCTTTTTATTTTCTTTTGCATGTCAAATATTTCCTACATAGTAATCACTTAATAAATATTATTAATTCATTTGAAGTTGAGTTTATAGAATGGAGTTTGATCTTAAAAAGAGATAAGAAGATCTTCTTCCCAAATGTGACCAGCAAAATGAATATACTTCCACATTGAGTGGATATCTTGGTAGTTTTGCTGAGCTACTTTCTTTTTCTTTTTTTTATTCTGCTTCATTATTAGTTATATGGAATGAGATGCTCAGAAAGTAAAATAGCAAAAAAAATGAAACATACCATTAAAATTTTTAAGAGCAAACATGGCTTTCTCACCCCATTTTTCTTTCTAAGTGTTTTATTTTACCTATGTAAGGATGTGTTAAAGATCATACTGCCTCATTTTAGCCTGATACCATAACTAGGTAAGAACCCATCTCAATAAACTAATCAAAAACTTTAGATTAACTATGAAAAGTCTTTGGAAGCCTGGATGCAATGAAATGATACCACATTAGAAGTCTATTACAAAAGGTTTAGGAAACTTGTCCATATCCAGAGATATTCTCTAAATTATCAAGTGAATGATGAAAGCAGGCTTTCCCAGAAATTGGATATTTTAGCCTTCTAGCACTCCATTGAAATGAAATTACCTGGCAGCAGGGTCTTTTTAGTCTTCAAATGCTGTCTTCTCTTCTCTTCTCCTATGACCAGACCAGAAAATTCTAGCTTCAAAGAATCTGGAAGTTGTTGGAATTCACCCAAGTACCCTAAAATGTCTTGGATCAGGTGGTAGTAATGTTTACATAAGAGTACTAGAAAAAGACTAGACTCAAGGTTCTCTAAGGAGTCAAGCAAAGGGACTGTGCCATATTTAAGATGATCTACTTAAGTAACTCCATGATTTAGAGAAGAGGTCTTCTCAGAACTAGGAATTGTGACTTAATCTTTGTAAATATTTACTCTAAGCTTGACTCTACTTTCCCAGGACTTTTTGTATGTGCTTGTGGGAGAGCACATCACAGACCTTTTTTAGGTAGGAGAAGAGCAGGTGTTTTGTACTAATAGATATTATTGTAACACATTAGTAAACTTCCCTTTCTAAAAGCTACTTATAGTTAGCTATTTAAATTATTTTCAACTGATAATTTTGGAGGGTACAAGGAAAAAATAGAGTTAAGTCAATGACATTAGAAACCACATCATTCCTCCTAGCCTTTAGGGAGTGTCAAGAAGTAAGAATGAGTAGTTATAGTAGGGAAAAATCATGCAGAGTCTCAAATTATTTTTTGTTCACTCTATTTTTATTTTCTATCAACTCTTTATGTATTCTGTATGTGCCAACTTATTTATGTATTGCCTCTATTTATTAGAATAAAAGCTCCCTGAAGCCATGGACTGTTTTGGCCTTTATACACAATGCTTTGCATGGTGCCTTGCACATAGGAAATATTTAATAAATGTGTGTTGGTTGATTGATCCTAAGACTTTACCTAGGCTTTAATTAATCATTCATTACTTATTTGCTGCTAAGTCCTTTCTAAGAAGGCTATGCATAACTCTTAATTCTTTAATCTTTCTTTAATATTGTTGGTCTGACCCTGGAAATATGAATTTTTCTCCTCTTTATGAGTTAGCAATAAGACCTACATAATGTGGGAGGAGGAAAGTATAGAGTAGAGGGACAGCACATATTTATCCCTTTGGCTTAAGATTTTGTACCTGTTAAAATTCAAATACCTCTGGGAAGGATAACACTTTAAACCTTATTCAAACATTTTCACATTACTGAGTAATTTTTCAGGTTTTTTTTGGTAGGTTAGGCAGTAGACCATGAATATACAGCACCTGGGGAGGTGTCAACTGGAAAGTGGAATCAAGAGCAAAAGGCAAAAGTTCACAGAAAGGAAAAGGAAAGGAAGGCAAAGAAAACCAAAAATAAATTTCAACTAATTCTCATTTTTCAACAGTCTTTCCTTAGACAAGGTAAGTGTCACTATTCCCTTAGATATTAGCTATTGCTATTGCTGCCTTTTCACAAATTATGCATCTCTAATGAAAAACCCAAACCATTTTCCTCTGAAATGACAAGAACCACATTTTAATTGAGTTCCTAACTCTTTGTTCCTTATTTTAGTATTTTAAATCACATATTGGTGATTTCATATAGTTACTCCCTTGACCCTGTATATCACAGACTGCTCATACCTTCTAATACTATTTGATTCTTGTCTTCATCAATTCAATGCTATGCCTGGTACATATTTTGGTGATTTTTGGTTCATTCGTATATTTTTATTAATCTTCCAAAGTGGTACCACAAGTGCTCAGGGACTTCCTGGAGGTCCTTTAACATTTTCAGAATATCAGTATAGCACTGAGTTGTCTATCATTTATCTCTCACTCATGCTACATGAATATTGCAAGATATTATTAGAAATATGTTGTCAGTTACTTATTCTTACCATATGTCTTTCCATTGCCCTTCTTGTCACCAGAAATGAGGATTATTTGGGCATTGTGGGAGTCCATGATAAGTGGCCATACAAGTTACCTGGTAAATCTTTTCAGTGATCCATTTGGTGAGATATACAGAACTTATGATGCCAAATTCCCCCAAATACTTTAAGATGTCCTCAATGAAATTTATAGTCATCAAATTATATTGGCCTAGGCAGAGCCAATAAATCAAAGTAAAAGCACAATCAGCCGAGCTTTCCCAAATTCCCCTTAAAAGAACTTTAAAATAACAGCTCAGAATGAATTTTAGAGCAACAAAACCAATTAAAAGATGAGATGAAATAATTTTCCATCCCAAGATAACTAAAAATGTTTGCAGGAAGGTTTTATTCCACTGAAGTGAGAGTAGTGTCCAGTCTAACAAAAACCATTTCTTGGCAAGTCATAAGTAGCCTTAGGGGTGAGTGAATTGATTATAGTGACTTCCAGAATTCTCAGCCCACAGATAGCAATGTGGTCAGACAACTGGTCAGAAGGAGATTATAGGGAACCTATTGCTGGCACTGGACACAGGACTCTGGTGCATTGCTCCAAGGGGAGCTGGGATAATGGTCATAGCTCTGGCACAGAAAATAGCGCTTGTGATTGTTCACAGAATAGAACACATGGCAGGAGAGTGGTAACTGCACATTTCCTTAAAATATGCCACCCTGGTGGAATGGAAAACTTACAGACCTCTACAACTAGCTCTGAAAACATCATTATAAAAAACCTAAACATTGGACAATGCTCCCTTTATCCTAGAACAGAGAACAACTGTAACACAAAAACACAAAGTTAAAAGTTAAGAAATAGGTTGGGGAAAATGAACAAACAACAACAATAAAAGGGACCTGACCATAAAAAAATTACTATGGTGACAGGGAAAGTCAAAACAAAAATTCCTAGGAAGACAATAAAGTTAAAACAGCTATATCCAGATCCTCAAGGAAAAATATGAATTGGTCTCAGGCCCAAAAAGGATTCCTGGAAGAGCTCAAAAGGGATTTAAAAAAATGAAATGAGAATTAATGGAAAAATTGTAAAAAATAATAACAAAAAAGAGTCCGCAGCTTAGTAAAGGAGGCACCAAAAATACGAATGCAAATAAGATCTTAAGATGCAGAATAGGCCAAATAGTAAAGAGGCAGAAAAATTCACTGAAGAAGAGAACTATATAAAAACCAGAATTGGCAAAATGGAAAAAAATTGTAAAAATTCACTAAATAAAGGAACTCTTTTAAAAATGCAGCTGCCCAAGGGGGCAGCTGGGTAGCTCAGTGGATTGAGAACCAGGTCTAGAGACAGGAGGTCCTAGGTTCAAATCCGGCCTCAGACACTTCCTAGCTGTGTGACCCTGGGCAAATCACTTGACTCCCATTGCCTACCCTTACCAATCTTCCACCTATAAGTCAATACACAGAAGTTAAAGGTTTAAAATTAAAAAAAAATGCAGCTGCCCAAATGGAAAAAGAGGTATAAAAGCTCTTTGAGAAAATGAATTTATTAAAAATTATAACTAATCAGCTAGAAGCTAATGACTCCATAAGATATTAAGAAACAATAAAATTAAATTAAAAAGTGAGGAAAAAAGAAAATGTAAAATATCTCAATGGGAAAATAATTGACCTGAAAAATAGATAAAGAAAAAGTAATTTAAGATGTATTGGCCTACATGAAAGATATGATTTTTAAAAAGGCTTAAGGCATTATGTTTTAAGAAATTATCAAGAAAAACTTTTCTAAACCAGACGGTAAACTAAAGAAGAAAAATTGGAGGAGCAAAACTAATCAACACATCAACTGAATTTTACGATCTGAAAGTCTATGCATGATTTCATATACAACATTCCTATCTATGCAAAGAAGAAAGGAAAACACATTTTCTCATATCTTTTCTGAGGTCAGACCTGAGTATTATATTTATATAATACTCAGTTTTGCTTTTATTATTATTAAAATCATTGTGTATACCATGTTCTGGCTTCTATTTACTTATGTATTTCCCTGTGCTTCTTTGCATTCCTTAGGTTCATCATTTTTGTGGCACAATAATGTTCTACTAAGTTCATTTGTTGTTCAATTATTGGTGTCTAGTTTATTTCTATTTTATTTTTCCTATTAAAATGCTATTATAAATATTTAGTTGTATATTAATTCTTTTGCACTATCTTTAACCTCCTAGTTATAGCATCTCTTGAAGAAATGGTTTAGATATTTTAGTCGCTTTCATAACATAATTACAAATTGCTTTAAAGAATAGCTGAGTCAATTCATAGCTCTATCATTAATTTTCAATTAATATCTGACTTTTCACAACACCCTCCACCCAACAATGACTATTTTCATATTTTGTCATCTTTACCAATTTCAACTTTGACAATTTTGAGGGCATAAGGGGAAACCTCAAAGTTATTTTGACATAAATGTATTTTTAATTGTTTAGAGAAATACTTCATATGGTTGTTAATAATTTGCAATCTTTTTTAGAGATCTATTGGTTCACATTCTTTGATAACTCATCCACTGGGACAGGTTATTGGTCTTACATATTTGTGAGTTCCCTATAAATCTTGGACATCAAACCTTTATCAGAGATATTTGATGTAAAGATTCTTTTACTCCCAATTGATAGCTTCCCTTCTGTTTTCTTTCTTTTTCATCCAAAAGCTTTTCAATTTAACTAAATAGAAATTATTTCTTTTAGTTTTTGTAATCATTTATATTCCCTGATTTTCTTAAGAACTTTACCCTAGTCATATCTCTGAAAGCTACCTATTGAATTCATTCCTGTTTTTTTTAAGTGGCCTTTAATATTCAGATCACATCTTGAATTTATCATGGAATATGGTATAAGATGTTGGTCCAAATCTCATTTCTGCCACATCGTTTTACAGTTTTTCTAGAAGACCTTGTCAAATAAAGATTTATTATCTAGGTAATTTATCTATTTGGATTTATTTATTGTATAACCCTGTACATTGATCTACTTTTCTGTTTTTTGGTCAGTATCAACTTGTTTTGGTGATTTGTTTTATATAATTTAAGGTTTGGAAGGACTATTCCTAAAGGAATAATATGCTCTTATTTTCCCACAGCACACTATCTTTGAGACTAATATGGATCTGCCCTTTTGAAATGTGCTGGGAATGAAATCCTAGCATATCTTAATGAGGGAGATGGAGTAAGTAGCCAACAGAGGAAAGGAAACCAGGGTCTATGAGGAAACCAGACCCTGAGAGAAAACACAGCTGGAGATCATTGTGGAAAACTAGAATCAGCTTCATTGAATCAATGAATCGGTATACTGTACACCTGCTTAGAGTCCTCTCCTCCCATGGGAGACATTGGGGAACGACAGGATAAACTATAAATGTGGAACCTTATTTTTTTTTTCAAATTCAGGTTTTGATATGGGTTTTAAATGAGAACAATGGGTTTAAAATGGATAAAATTTATTGTTTGTTCTTTTTTAGATGTAAGTAAAGTTGCTTAAGTTTAAATAAAGTTGCTTAAGTCATGATTGGTTTGCTTCTGGTTGATCTTTGAGATTCCTGGACTAAGGAGAAGGGGGACTAAATTCTAACTAGAGGAGAATGTTGACCACTGCTCACAAAAAGGAAAATGGGGCACTTCACAAAGAATGCTGGATTTGGCTCCTTGAGTGATCAGAGACACTTCATTAGCACCCAGAGGAAGTGGGATATTGCTGAAATTCAAAGTGGAACAAGTTCTCTACCTTTGACTGCCTCTGACTTCCACTGCTGCCATCCCTGAGAAATGTTTGAAAGGGGCCATGGGAGATGCTGACCCTGCCCCTGGTCAAGGATGATATACCCTCATGATTACTCTCATTAGCTTGAATTTCCTGTTCACTAAATGAAGCTGCAGACAGATTACCACACACCCACGCACATGACTGCCAGAAACTCAACCCCTCTCCTCCTGGCAGCAATGGGACAATCGGGACAATCGAGCTAAGAGTTCCTGGCGTTCATGTGTTAACTGTACTGTATAGGAAACAAACAGTAGGTAAAGAGCTGTTTTGTTGTGTTTTTTTTTTTCTTTCTTCCCGAAGACTAAGCTCAGATTCCTAGGGGTAATTAGTGGACCAAATAGCCCATGAAATGGGAATAAATGTAGTCTGAAGTTTTTGTTTTTCCTCACCAGAATGGAAACAGGTGGTGGTTTTCCCATATTGGGTGCAACCTGCTCTGACTGTGAGTTAACAATGCTCAACTGCTTGGCAGTTTGGATGATTTGGATTAATGCACAGCCTACTGAGGACCCTGACTGTGGGCATTGAGCAGGCTCTGCTTGTCACCAACTGCACATTGAGCCACATAGTCTCAGAGGGATTAAAAAAAAAAAAAACATACACACAAGCCGATGCCCAGATGAGCTCTTAACAAGCAATTCTAAATGCAGGATAAATGGGATGATAGACCTGCATTTTGGTGACACACTATCTTAACTCCTCTACTTATTACTCAAAAGTTATTTTTTCTTGCGGAAGTGCATCAAGAAGACCACCTACGGATTCACTTTCCTTCCTTAAGATACTTTCCATCAAGCATGGTAAAAGAGAGATAGGAAAAGAGAGAGGCTGCCCTGACACAGAACTTTCATAGCTCCGAACAAAACGAAAGGGAGGCAATCACTATTATTATTAACTCTTCCTACTTCTCCTATTACTACTTCTACTACTACTACCACTATCACTACTACTATCGTTACTATTGTTATTAGTACTTTACCTGGCTTGTTGAGAGTTGCTTCCTTGTGTTTGGTCAAGGGAGCTGAATAAATTCTCTCCTCTTGATGGAGCTCTCCAAAGGGCACTCCCCTAGCTGTAGCCTCCTGCTTGGTTTTCACCTTAATGGGTTAACTTCATAAAACTGAAGCTCTTTATTCCAGCCTGCGATTTCCCATCATACTTTAGGACCAGCGAACCGTCCCTTCATTGATGGCACCTTTTGGCTCCACAATAGAAGCCAATTTGTTAGAATTCTTCACAGGTCAGGGGCTGCGTGAAGATGTGGAGGGCGCTGCAATGGGCACTGGAAAATGAAGTTGTATTCGCTTGGCAAATTATACGTCTGCTGCACTTTATGGGCCTTGATTTCCTTCCCTCTCCCTTTTCCTTTCACTCTCTTCCCTCCTCCCCATTCTCTTTTCCTTTCCTTTAAACCAGAGAAGCGTGTATGTGAGATATCGTCACATATCCAGTTAATGTAGGTTAATAGATTGATTCCAGTGACACGGATCATAATGAACAGTAAATTGTTTTATCTCTTAAGTCTTATTTGGTCAGCCAGGAAAACATATGAGGTAATATGGCTTGGACTAAATGGACCGTATAATAGATCTCCCTCTAAAGAATAAGGACAGGGGTGACAGCGCCTCTTATGATTAATGAAAATAATAATGGTCCTGAAATTGAAATTTTTCTAATTTTTTTTCCTTCTCCTCTCTTGGCTGCCACCAAAAACTTCAGCCAGGAGATGATTTGTGTACAATAACTGGCTCCGACTTCTTCCTTGGCTTCTAATATGAATTTAAGGGAATGGGGGATGGGGAGAAGAAAGCAAGGGATGAATTGGTTTATAAAATTTAAAGTGTGCAACTTGGTAGAAGAGGAGCACATAAATGTAAATTGTTTTTCTTTAAGGTCTTAATTTAAAAGGATACATGAGGAAAATGGGAATTCGACTAAATGCCTTTGACTTCATGGCATATACAATGAGCAAACTGCATATTCATACAAGTACAAGTGTCTTCTCATGTAATGCTTCTACATTTGTTCTGGAATTTGTTTTTCCCCCCTTCATACAAAGAGGAGTATTGCTTGCTGCTAACTTTTTCTGATGGGAGGTTCAGGTGTGTGATTAGTTACAATAAAATTATTTGTCTCTTCTCCCTTATACAAATCAGCACATTGAATCTTTTAGGGAAGAATGGAGAGGGTTGGAATTTTTTTTTTACTTAACTCATACCAGCAGGTACTAAAAATCTTCAATTTTTTTGGTGGGGTGGGGAGAATTGTAGCAAGTTAACGATTTAATGTGTCTCCTCTGAAGCTCCGGTTCATTGAAGTTCCTAGAGCAGAAATACTTCAGGTCTTGAGATGATGGTGCAGTTAGGGAAGGTTTATGTCTCATTAGGATGTGGCAAGAAAAAGAAATAAGGAGTCTGAGACCAAAGGGGGAGGTCAATTCAGCTTCCACTGGAGCAAGAACCATGACATTTCAGAGTCTTTTTTCCTCATAGTGCATATCATAGATCATTTGAGCAGCAGTGAGAAAGTTTCCCAGTCCTGCTTCTGGGGAAAATTAGTCATGACAGAGAAGCCCACCGTTATCCCCCTCCTTTCTTTCTCCTTACCTCCTCCCCACATCATTCCTCTCTTTCCATTCTCTGTTAAATCTAAATGGTTCAGATTCCAAGGAATGAAAGGTATACCCTCATAGTGGACAGCATGATAGAAATTCACTTTCCCTTCATAGTTGTTGTAATCATCTTTTCAGATACATATATGATGTGACTTTGGGACTGGAAATGAATTGATCACAATAAAAGAGCAAAAATGGTTGTTATTCAAAAAGGCCTTTTAGGAACTTAATTTCATTTTCTTGGTTTAAAACGAAAAATACAAATTGATTCCATTCCAGGCTAACTTCCTAAGACTTGTAGCATCTGCATTTGACTAAGCTCTGATCAGAAACAAACTGATAATCTTGTAATGTGTCTTCTAACAATCTCCTTTGGTTAGTTCTACATAATCAAAGCCAAGTAGAGAGGACTAAATTTAGAAATAGTCTCAACAGACTGTTCTAAGTTTACTGGATGGATGAATGATTCTGTTCTTTTCCAGTTATACCTGGCTTTGGGCAGTATGGTTATATACCAACAAAACTATGCTGTTACATAGAAAAATAAATGAAAGCCAAAAATTGTTATTTATTTGAACTTTTAATTTTTCAAGGAGTGATGCTGACATGTGAACACTGCAAAATAACTACTTTGATAGTTACTAGGTAAAAATCATCCTTACTGAATTTTTACCTATATCATGATGAACAAAATGTAAATCTGATAATTACTTCTGTAGCACTTATACACTATGTGGTTCCTTATTCCAATTTTCACATGAATTGATGAGTTTGGTCCCAAAGGAGTAGTAATACATCCCATATGGGCTCTAGGAATAAATTTAAAGGGTTATGGAAGTATCTTTCTAAGGTTATAAAGAAAAGTCCTCATTGCTATGCTTTCTGCCATGATTATCAGTTAATTAGACAGTTGGACTTAATTAGATTCAAGAAAGAGATATTTAGCTCCAGTGGTATAGTTGTACATTAGATACCAATTATACTTCTAAAAGTTTATGATGTACTCATTTAAAAGTCTACACAGAGTCCAGGGCAAAGTGTGACCAAGGACATGTGGAAAAGCGGTAGCTACTGGAAGTCATTTTCCTGGAGTCCCTAAAATACCACCTTCCCCTATTAGGGGAACATTTACTAACTATATAACCCTGGGCAAGTCACTTATTTCTATTTGCCTCAGTTTTTCCATCTGTAAAATGAGCTAGAGAAGGAAATGGCAAACTACTGTAATATTTTTTGCCAAGAAAACTCCAGATGGAGTCATGAAGATTCAGACACAACTGAAATGATCCAACAACAATCACTTTGGGGTAGCTTTTCTGCTGAGTTCTTTGTAGAATCTGAAATCTGCAACTGGTCTCTCCTTGGTTTCCAGTGCAGATACTTCTGGCAGCTAGCTATTCCAGGTCCACTGACTTGATGGGAAGCCATCCTCTACAACTTTTGAAGCTTGCAAACTCTCTCCTTTGGCCAGGGCTAGGGAAGAAAACCAAAACTTGCTTGTCTTCTCCTACAAAAGTGATTCTTTCTCAAAGCCTTTTCTAGATCGACTCCCACAATTAGGTTGTTAGATGTTTTATTCTCTTTATTGTCTATTCTAAACTGATCTGCTATGTTACAAAAGATTCATGAGGTATGACTATGTCTCTTGAATAGCCTTGTCTGAAATTTCATTTCACTCCATGACTTTTGAAGGCATTTTAAATAATCAAAGGCTTTTCACACTGCCTAAAGCCATTGATTGATTGAGATATGTTTATCCCTTGTTAATGTATCAAGGCTCAGGATCTTATTTATTTTAATTGTGGTGGGAAAATTGACTGACCAACTCAATGACATTCCTTATAATTTAATTATATTTTGGCCATTATAATTTACTTTTAAAGTAAATCAGAAAGTTTTGATTTTTCTTATTCTCCTCATTCTGACTTACATTGTAGGCCACAAAGACAAATTTATGTATAAATTTATATTACTTTGAGTCAGAAAGACCTGCATTCAAATCCTGCCCTAAACATTTACCAGATATGTCACCATGAACAAACCATTTAACCTTTGTCAACCTCAGTTTTCTCATTTTTAAAACAGGGATCATACTGGCATCTACATCCAATGTTGATGTAACAATTAAATAAGATAACATATTTGAAGCACTTTGTAAGCAAAGTGCTTTACACATATTAATTATTTTATGATCATTTAAAATTATATTAACATTGTCAAGATAAATAATTTTGAAAGCTTTAAGAACTCTAATTAATGCAATAACCAACCAAGTTTTGATGTGACCAATGATAAAGAATGCTGCCTATCTCCTGGCAAAGAGGGGATAAACTTTATGCAGAATAATTTACATTTCTGGACATAATTTATATAAGAAGTTGTTTTATTTGATTATTAATATTTATAACTTTTTTCAATGCAGGTATTATGAGAGGAAGGGTAAACAGTTATTAATTGAATACATATAGTTTAAATAAGAAAAAATCAATAGTAAGTTATTACATAATTTGATATTTCAAAATTCTCAAAGTAATTATAGAACCCAGTAGATAAATGTAATCATATATTCTATTATATGTGAGCTACTATGTTATTTTCTATCATATTTTCTTTTTCACTTTATCCCATCAAAAGCAATTTGAAAATTTCATGTTTTGTTCTTCTTGTTAATTTTTCTTGATCTTTAATTTTATTTTCTAGAGGATTATGATTCCTTCCACCTGATAAAATCTATAAAAGTTTTTATTCTAATATAAAAATTGGAAAACCTAACCTGCATTTAGAAAATGAAAACATACAATACACATTTTGTTTTTGGCAATCACCTTGCACAATTGATAGAGTTATGCCCACCTGGTGATTCCTACTATGTACGGTTTGCCCTTTCTTTGAGTTTTACATGAATTACCACTGGCCTATCAATCTCCTTCTATCCATTTGCACATCTCTCCAGTTTACACGCAGTAATTAAGAAAGTTGGAAGTCTCTTGGAAACTAGAGAGAGAAAAAAAATTAAAAGGTCTTCATTTAAAGGCTTGGAAAACTCAAACTGAGATTAAACTTCATAAGTATTCCTAATCTCAGGTGGAAATGATGGAATTGTTTATGATTCATGATATTTGATGACATTTAACAGCATGGAATCCATTATAGCCCTTAAGTCATTATACAACACAGCAGAAAATGTCACTAAGTGCCATAACAACAAGGCAGGTTATTGTAGGGGCAGGTTCAGTTCATAGCAGTTCAGATTTCTAAGTGGTATTAATATAGCTGTGAAATGAAGCCAAATCCTGCTCATGCATTCTTATTCAATTCAGATGTCCTCCTGACATCCTCCCTACAACACCGTTAGCAATACGAAAGCATCAAAACACCCATTTGAAATTAGACTGAGGTCCAGTAATGTGCCAGGGGTTGTCTTACTAAGATAGTCTGCTAACTTATCCTGAATGAATTTTATAATTCTGAAATTTGATTGGATGGGGAGGCAGCGATTATTGAAAGGTGTTCATAGGAAATATTAAATACATATTTCTGGTTTTCCCAAAGTTGGAGGGAAATCTCTCTGAAATCCAGCTTGTCTATTCTCAGAAGAATTGAAAATTCTAAAGAAAGGCTTAGTTTCCTCTATGTCTTCCTGGTACCATGTTCCTTAACATGGTATAATAACATAAAAACACCATGGAAATTTTTTCTAATTGAAAATTATACTAATTGGCAGCATTTCAAAGGGATAAACCTTATAAAAAGGTTGACAAAATTTACAATTCTCTGAATATTTAAAAAAAGAATTGATGTTAATAAAAACATAAAAATAGAGTATTTGTTCTTAGCAATTGGACATTGCCATAGTTTGTTTTTTTTTTAATCAATCTGGCCAAGAGACATACAGTGTAATGACTTTAAACTCCAAAGTAGACATTCTATTTTTTTAATTTAATCAAATTGTCTGGCTAACTATAAAATCTACATTTTAGCTTAAAATGGGTGACAACAAAAGAGTCTTTTAATAAAAGGAATGATGATTTTGCAATCTTTTCTCCATTATTTACTGTGAGACCTTAGACAATAATTTTACCATTTTGAGACTTGATTCCCTCACCTGAGAAACTGGGATAATAGAGAGCAAAAGACTTGACTCAATCTATAAGATGTCTTTCAAGTCCAGGTCCTATCACTCCAATTTTTGGCTTTCAAAACTTTTCCATTATTTATTTTTAATTATTCTACTTCATAATGGTCTCTGATGCTTATTCCCCTTTTCTATTTCATGTCCTCCATCCAATTTTTGGACTTCATTCTTCCTCTCTAGGGCTATTTCAAAATGCTCCTAATTGTTCCCCTTCCCTCCTTCTGGTCCTCATATGCTATCTCTAATACATTCTTTTATCAGAGGCCAATTTAACTTCTATATATAAAAATTTGATTTTACTTACTACTCAAAATTCTTTGAGGACTCCCTAAAGTCTAGCAAGTAAATGGCAGATTATTTAGTCTGTGTTCAAGGCCCTATACAATCTTTCATTGGCATATCGTTTCATCCTTCCATCTTGCTATTATAATTATAATTATAATTCATATATTCTTCTTGCCAAACTATCCTTACCCTTCTTCATTTCCCACTTCCTTTCTTCCTGCTGTTCTCTGTGCCTGGAACATGATTCCCCAATTCCACCTGTTGAAGCACAACCAATCCTTAACAAGTCAGTAGCCAAATTTACATTGACTTCCCTGATCACTTCAGCTAGAAATGCTCTCTCCCTCCTCTGAACATTCATATTTCATTTTGCCTTTCTTGCAAATTTAGCATATTCCATTTTGTACTAAATAAAAATGTAAATATTATTGTGGCCTACAGTCTCTACATTAACACTGATGACAAATCTGTTTCACTTAGGAAGAAATATATATACATCAATATGTACACATATACATGCACACACATATGTATGTGTTTATTTCTCAAATATATATGTACATATATGTACATTCACACATATATATTATGTCTTATGTGTCATGTGTGTTTGTTTTATACACATATAAAACAAATATACATAAGACTACTTTCTCCTTCATGGGAATGTGTACAGTTTTAACCATTTTCCTTTGTCATTTTTTCATTCACTGATTACAGATAGCTAATTCTGAGTTAAACAATCTTATCAAGTGATAATCAGACCTTAAAGGTTGGAGCTAGGAGGGACTTCAGATATCATCCAGTAGAACCATTTTGCTTTAAAGAGAGAAGCCACTAATCCAAAATTACACAAGTAAAAAGTGGCAGTCAGGATTAAAACCTAGAATCTCTGACTGTAGACTTAACACTCTTTATAAGATTTAATGAGTCTTTTAAAACTCAGGGAGAAAAAGTTCCATTTGTGAACTTAAAAGATCTTAATTTACATGCATAAGTAGGAAAATGTTCTCACATGCATCAAGGAATATTTTAAGTTATATGGAATGTTTAAAGTTTTTAAGTGAAATGGTAATAAAAAAAAGTACTACCACCACAAAGCTACATAAAGGGCCATCAACTTTTTAAGTCCAGGAAAGTGTACGAGAATCCTTAAAATCCTCATCAACCTCTCCTCCTCAACTTCCTCAAGTTAAATCAACCTTTCTTCATAGAAAACACATTATACATGTACACCCAAGATAAATAATTTACTAGTTTCTACTACTAAATGTTTAACTAAATTTTTCTGTTTGGTTTAATTAAGAGACATTACAAAAGTACTACTTTCTACATTTAAGTTTCAGTTTCAGTAAGAATGAAACAGACATATAGACAAATTTGGGTCTACTCTCCTGTCTGTCAGTCTATTTATCTATCTATCTACCTACCTACCTACCTACCTACCTACTCCTCTATCTATCTATCCATCTATCCATCTATCTATCTATCTATCTATCTATCTATCTATCTATCTATCTATCTATCTATCTATCTATCTATCAATCTATAAATCTATCTATCTATCCATCCATCCATCTGTCTGTCTGTCTATCATTTCTCTACACTTATATATGCACATATATATATAGAAATGCATACACACATTTAGAAAACAGCTGCACTATATGTTATGTTGTATTCATATTGTTATGTATGTAGATGCATGTATGGTGTGTTCACATAGAACCCTGTGAGTGGCTTCTGTTACATGGAGCAGACCCTATGGGCTTGCTTGGCTAGGACAAATCATCTAGAGTCAGGGAGGCTGTTTCTGGGGTACCATGCTTTGGAGAAACTGTGAACCCTGCAGGAACATTCTGTAACTCTTTCTATTTGACTGGCCATGTGTTGACAAGCAGGCTCTTCTTTGGTTTCGGGGACATTCCAAAAGACCTTCAGCAACCTCCTCTCTGCCTCACTACCTGTGGGAGAGCTCAGTGACTCATTTTCTCATAGTGACCAGTGAAGGGAGCAAAGTCCATGGCCTTGTGAATTTAAATGTCCAAGGTATGCAATCCAGCATTCTAGAGTTCCAGATTTTGCATTTTCATCAGGTCCAGAATGACTGCCCCTAAGACATCAAGGAGTAGAACATCTCAGGGAATAGCTGAATTCCAGACTGGAAGTTTTCAGCCAATGCACCCTGGCTGCTCAAAGCAGCAACAACAAGTGATGGGGTGACCTGAGTTAAAGTCCAGCCTTAGGCACTTACTAGCCATGTGACCCTAAGCAAAACATTTTACTTCTTTCTACCTCATTTTCCTCAATTCTAAAACAGGGCTCCTGAAAGCACCTGTCTCACAGGATTATTATGAGGATCAAATGATTTAATATTTGTAAAGTGCTGAGCAAGGTGCCTGGCATAGAGTAGTCATAATACAACAAACATTGATAAATCATCTATGTTCCAGGTATCTAAATGCTTAGGAAAAACAAAAACAAAAACAAAAACAAGAAAGACAGTTCCTGCCCTTAGGAAACTTGCAGTTTAATTTGGGAAGATATCACAGGATAGACACCTAAAAAGGTGGGAAGAGGAGAGAAATTATTCCAATCAGAAGGACAGAGACCACTGAGGGTATGGAAGACATATGAGCACCAGAGATGAAGCAATTTGAGTGATGATGCTTCCTGGGGATGAGCTTTTCTAGGGTAAAAAGGCTGGAGGTGGGAACAGGGGAGATAAAATGATAATGATGGATGGCATTCAATCAAGCAATGTAGCTGATAGCAAAATGCCTGTTCCCTTATTTTCCCCCTCCCTTCATAGTGACCTTCAGAACCCCAGTTCAGTTCTGGATGAAACAAGGAATCATCTAGCAGCAGTGATATCTTTGTACATAAACTTGGTGAAGTTAATCCTAGGAAAGAACTGAGAAATAATCGACCTAGGGTAGAGCTCAAGGTGGTATGGGGAGAGCATGACCCCAACATCTTAGAAAAAATGTCTCTATTTCGTTCTTGAAAAATCTTTGAAGTGAAAGTTTCTTTATAAAAGTTAAATGATATAAAGTGATGAAATGGAACTGGGGTGCTAGTCATTGGTCCCTAATAATAGGGGACAATAGCTGGTGGTGACTTCAGCAAATGATAATAGATAAAAGATATAAGGTGGGGAAATGGAGGCATATTTGATATATATGTATATCCAAATTTATATCTACGTATATATATATGTATATATATATATACAGACACACACAAAATTTACATATACATGGACCTAAGTGTGCGTGTTTTATGGTCCTGTATACAGAGAACTCCCAATGTGGAAATTCCATCCACAGATATACATCTGCAATTTGACTGTAATTTATAGTTTTAGAGAGTTTCCTTAAGCACCAAGAAATTATGCCATTTACCCAGGGTAACATAATTGGTACAACTCAGAAGCAGGACTTGAAAACAGGTATTCTTGACTCCAAGGCCAGCTTCTCCTCATTAGTTCTGCCATGCTCCATTTCATCATTTATTATATTGATTCTAAATGCTTCTGGTTCCAACCCAAAAAACTTACAAATGTATTTTAGAACACAACCCATTTGTAAATTGGGATGAAGAGGAGTTGGAAAGGGAGGAGCTCATTCTGGAGGCAGGGGTAGAAGAGATCCTACTGTATTTTTTCTAATTCTCACTTTTTAGATGCTTTTCCTCGAGAAGGGAGTGGGTACTTGGGCAAAAGTCCTACAAATCCCCTTTTGACAGGTATTAAAATAAAAGGAGAAATCAAAACTGGATTAACTAGACATTACATAAGTGAGGGATATTTACCATATATACACATTCTCACATATAAACAAAGTACTACATTATTTTTATTGTTTATTGAGAAAGAAAAGATATTAAAAAATCCAGTGACTGATTTTGCTTCTTGAACCAAGTCAAATATTTTCTTGTCAGTATGCTCATAACTTCAGCCTGCAGAGGTCATGGCCTTAACTTTCTCCTTCAGATGGTTTGTGAGTAGAATGTCCTTGTGATTAAGGCTCCTTTTGTTTTCCTTGGGAGGGGTTTTGCTTACCCTGGCAAGCAGCTGAGACTCACCAAGGTTCTCTAGACTCTGTTTATTAGATTTTTATCTTCTTATCAGAGTCTTCCTTCTTAAATCATGTCAGCATTTTACCACTCTTCAGGGATTCCTGGTGTTTTATTGTCTATGAACTGCTTGGGGGGCAGTTGGGGAGGGAGGTAACCTAAAAAAAATATAACATTTATATAATAGCAGAAATGGGAAAGATGCTATGCTTTTCTTATTATTCCCACACTCATCAAAGTTACCTCTCTCCTGGCCTTTAAGACCCAGTCAGAAAGGACTCCCTCCACTTATTTGTCAACTTCATGACACAGTTTCTCTGTGGAAAACCTGCTCTTCAGTCACTTCTACCAGCTTTAAAAACCTATAGTCTTGTTTAAAGGCTACTATTCACATTCATTCTCATCCTCCCTGAAGGGGAAGAAAAAAGGATTGTGTTTAGTCAGGAAATTCACTCTGATTCATTCACAATAAACTATTTTGCATGTAGAAGCTGACTATTACTCCTACACTCTTTTTGTGAGAGGAGAATGGTTTTCTGTATTGTGCAAGAATCACAGCTAGGCAAGTCTAAGAAGTTTTGTCCCTCCTTCCCAAATTTTACCCTCCAGTACTACTGGAAAGACCCACAGGATTAAGAAGACATAACTGAATTTTGAATAGAATCTCATTCAAAGAAGTACACAAAGATCACACAGAGATACTTATCCTGGGGGGTGGTACCTTAGGTGGTGGTGAATTCTTTTTTACTAGACTTCATCAAAAAGTTGGATGACCACTTGGGGAATACTTAATAGTGAATTCTTTCTGAATATCAGTTTAACTAGATAATTTCTGAATTCCATTCTAATATACATAAATGAGTTAGCAAAGAAACAAATAAGTAAATACTCTTTTTAAACTCATAAAAGAATCAAGTTCTCTTTAAAAGCAGTGATAGAGATAGGTACAAAGGTGCTAGGAACAGCCAATTTCAATTTTATGCAAATAGTCTTAACATAAAGATCTTTTTTTTTATATACTTGCAATGAGAGTAAATATTTTGTAGTCAGTGGATGAAATGCTGACCTTAGAGCCTAGAAGTCTTGAGTTCTACTTTGACTTCTGGCACCTTCTGGCTGGATGCCAACCTGCATTAGTAGAAAGATTTGTTCATTTAGGAGTTCCTTATACCACTGAAAACACAGATCAAATCCTTATCTCCTATCTCTGGTATCTATGATGTTTGCCAAAGATTTAAATAAAACGAGAATCTGATCTACCTTTGTATAGAGAGAGGGTAAAATATAAAATCACTTACTGACTCTAGAGAATTTTCATTTTCAATAATTTGGAGATGCTATTATACTTTGAAAATAGAATAACTAGCTTGGGGGTCTATGTTTTCTTACAACAGTTCTTAACCTTAAAAGGGTAACATTTACTTTATTTTGATTAGTGGTTGTCTCTTTTCCTACTCTTTCATGGAGACCTCAGGGCATAGTGAGTATTCCATGGCATGGGAAGTTTGAATTCTGGGAGAATCACTTGATATTTTTTTTTCCTAATGAATCTTGAATGACAATTCTTTTTCTTCTGAGCATTTTCCTTACTTATTAAAGCAATAAGTTCCTGTGGAAATGTGCTTAACATAACAATTTTCATGGCCAGTGTTCCTGAGTAGCTGATAACATCACAGTGAAGGACAGACAAAAGACTTGGAAATTTGGGACAAGTGACTAATACAGGGAAGATGGAATTAACAGTGAAAAAATATGTCAGAAATCTTTTCCCAGAATATGTGTACAACATTTTCCAAATGAACTTGTCCTTAATGCCATTCACTCTCGATTCTGTCCTTATTGTGACTGGAATTCGAGCCCCCTCTCTTATCTTTTAAAGACTGAACATTTCTTTGGGTGGCTTTCTCTAGCTTCACTCAAATCAAATATTTGAAGATTTCCAGAATTTGGTTGGATGCATTATCTGCTTTTAAAAAGTCCCTTTGGTTTCTTTCTTCTTTCTATTATGTGACTGACATTAAGAAGAGGATTAGATTTTAGAGGCAGGCATAATTTCTACCATGAATATCATAGCAATTAAATTTGTCTAGAGGGGCTATACCATGATATGAGGAAGTGAAGATGATCACACACATACACAAAAACCCATCCCCCGGAAAGACATGAAGTAATGCAAAGTGAAGAGAGTACAACACAGAGAATATTGTACACAATAACAAAGAAAATGCATGGTAATCAGCTGTGAATGACTTAACTATTATCAATAAGGCAAGGATCCAGGACAACTCCTAAGAAGCTCATGACAAAATAAAAGATATCCACCACCACAGAAAGAACAGATTTAGTCCAAATGTGAATTGAAATATACCAATCTTTTCTTTATGTCCTCCATGAATTTTTCTCTAGCATAAGCAATATGTATCTTGTTTCACAACATGATGAACATGGAAATATATATCATGTGATAATATATGTTCAACCTATGTCATATTACCTGCCTTCTTGGGGAGAAGGATGGAGAAAGAGAATAGGAATTACAAAATGACAAAAATGAATATTAAAATTGTATTGATATGTAATCTGGAATGAATAGAATTTTATTATAATTGTTTTTAATTACCAAGTGAGCTTTCAATTAGCTGTTGAACCAAGACTATTGATTTGAACTCAAATCTTCCTGAGTTCTGTTCCAGCATCCTATTCATTGTGCTGTTTGGTTTCCTAGGTGTGTATTTTTTTCTTTGTATAGAGCTGTTTATATGTTGTTTTATCCATTATACTGTTAGTTTCTTGAGAACAAGGTGGATTTTTAAACTTTCTTTGGATTCTTAATGCTCAGAACAGTGTCTTTCAACATTATAACTTTTAGTAAATGCTTTTTGACTGATTTACTATCCTTTAATACATGTCCCAGGTTTGTTACATGGTATAATAAAACTGGCACAAAATTAATGTTATTATTTGTATAATTTTATTATGACTATTTTGGGATATTATTATTCATCAGTCATTCTTGATCATTCTATGAGAATATTACAGAACCCCAGAATGTCAGAGTTGGAAAGGACCTCAAAGTCATCTAATCCAACCTGTACCTGAACATGAATCTCTTCTACAGCATGCCCAACAGGTGAGTAGTTAGCTTTCACTACATCTTAGGTCAGTATATTTTTCTTTTGGAAAGGTCTAGGCATTAATTTTGCCTTGTTCTAAGACTAAATAAGCCTTCTCACAACTTCTATGTTGCTTCTGTTACTATTTGGTCTTTAATGAAGAGGAAAGAGCAAAATCTTAAGAGCTGGCTACCCAACAAGATGCACCAATGCTTTCTGCTTAGACAGGTATTGAATGAAAAGTTCCATATAAGTTAATCCATGAGGGTAAATGTATTGGAGGCAGTTAATATCATGATAGGGCTTCTAGATGGCACAGTGGATAGAGTGTTGGAATTGGAATCAGGAAAATGAATCTTCTTGAATTCAAATCTGGACAAATACTTTCTATCCCTGTAACCCCGGGCAAGTCACTTTACCCTGTTTGCCTCAGTTTCCTCATCTGTAAAGTGAGCTGGAAAAGGAAATAGTAAACTACTCTAGTGTCTTTTCCAAGAAAACCTCAAAGGGGGTCATGATGAATTGGACACAATTGAAAACAACAGAACATAGTCTCATAATAAAATGCTAGGTAGTTTATGTAGCAAGGATGAAGTTCAGCAACCTAACATATCCTTTACTCAATGGCACGACTAATGGTTAGTTATGTGGCCATATGGTCCACATTGGATAGAAATGGAAATGGCACCAAAAAAAGTTTTAAAAAGTCAGTTAAATAATAAATCTATAATTTTAATATATACTAAGGATACAAATGAATCAATTAAATTGTCTCTTTGGCCAGTTGGAAGGTTATGAAGAGTCTTACATATACCACTGGAACCTTTCAAAGGAGATGTGTATACCAAAAGATGTAAAATATATTTTTTCAACCCCATGTAGGAAAAAATTGTTATTAAATAATTGGTTCTCCTCTTATATTCCTATAAGGTAGGTAGTAGGAGCCCTTTCACACCTCCAACCAGACCACCAGAGGTTATACCAGAGAGGAGTTGTCCCTCCCTCCCCTGGGACCATGAAGTCTCCTCTTCATCTAGCCATTTTGGCTCTATTGCCTGAACTTTAGCCTTTTATACCTCTTGTTCAGAGAACCTTAATCAAGTCAACATTAGCCTTGGTTCTACAAAGGTCACATCATTGTTCCACTTGGTATGTATGTGACTTCCCAAGCCCTAAATCCCTTCATGGACTTCCATTCCCCTCTAGGTTCCTTTCTCCTCAAAAGAGAATGTAAGCTTCTAAACAGAAGGCACCATCTTGCTCTTTTTGTTTATATTCCCAGGGATTAGCATTTTGAAATTATTTTAATTTATTTATCCCCATCCTACAGACAATGAAATTGTTACATCATGATGTCCAATAGAGCTCTTTCATTTTACAGATGTAGAAATTGAGATCTAGAGAGGTGAGTGACTTGGCCCAGGTAACAGGTAGTGAATGACAGGGACTGTTTTTGAGTTCAGGACTTTGAATTCAGAGGCAGTGCTCTATCTACCATAATCTATGATTTACCAAAAAAAATGGCTCACCTGTGATTTCCTTGACATACAGCATTCCTATTATGAACACAATTCAACAATTTATATCTAACTTAGAATATTAGGATATTAGAGAGCTTTCAAAATTGCAAACTGATCATAATCACGTAGCTAATATGTGTCAGAGGCAAGACTTTAAACCAAGTTTTCCTAATGTAAAGGTCCTCTACTGTGCCTTGTTAAATTTCACAAAAATTAAAGAACAAAATTGTAATAGCACCACTCTTATCACCTATCCCTCCCCCACTCCCCAAAATCAATAGGATTAGAAAGTTTATAGCTGTTGTTCTTCTGACATAGCAGTTATTTTGGTTAGTTTTTAAATGATTCAATTATAAATAGCAGTAATTTATTCCACATGCATGAAAGAAAAATGAAGTGACTTCCCCAAAGGGCTACAATATATTAGCTTGATATTCACTTCAACTTCACTGGCACAGACCATATACAGCAGTGGGAGGGAGGGAGGTGGGGTAGGGTCAGGACCATGTGAACTTTTTAAATTAAAACTATATCTGAATGAGAATAAAGCTGTTATTATGACTTTAATATAAAAAAATAAACATCAGAGGGAATTTCATTCTATTCTTGCTCTGTTTTTAATGGGAATGTATTAAGGATGAGGGAGGAGAAGGGAATAAGCATTTATATGGGGCATATAAACCTTATATTAAGACAATGGGCAATAACATGCCCACTTATTCAAAGAAATCAGGATGGACCACAGAAGACCTAATTCACTAATTAAGTCAAAGCTTTCCAGAGCAAGATACTATAACCTGAACTCAAGAATGTGTGATCAGCCAATTGTAAGATTGGAAAATGAGTTTCATCCCACAATCCCAATAATAGTATTATTTATTTTTGATTATTTATTTTAGAGTTAAAAGAGTTTATTGAAAAATATAGTTTTTGTTTTATTTAATTTTATTTAATAAAGAGTCCTTTACTTTTCAAACTACTTATACTTCCATAATTATGCTATTTTTAGATAGATGGGACAGAGTAATGGTAAGAATGCTAAACTCAATTTAATTCAGCAAACATTTATTGATTACCAACTACATACAAAACAATGTGCCAGGTTTGGGGAAAATTATAATGATCTGTAATTACCTGGAAATAACATTATTTTGTAAAATAACAGGAAAAATAATATAATTTATCACATATTTCTTTTACATTTTGTTGCTACATACAAATGAAAATTAGCCATAGCTTTTTAGTTCACTATCAATAGGCCTTATAAGATAAATTCTATCACAAAAACAAAACACACAAAAACAAAGGTGATGTAACATTTTCCCCATCATGAATATTGTGTTTTGTATTCATACATTTTGGGTTTTTTTGTCAGATTTTTGTATATACACACTAATTATTGTTTTTCTACTCTTCTTGGTTATGTTTTATGAGTTTTTAACTGTATACTTAGGTGATGTAATCCAAAATTGCAATGAATCTATGACCTCCTTGGTACAGATATGTCCCCCAGCTTTACCACTGAGATGCATCCATTCCGTCCCATTGTGCAAAAAGTTTATCAATATCTAATCTGGGTGTCAGAGGCTTTCCTCATATATTTTTTATATTGTATAAATTTATTGTATCACTTGGACTATCCAAGGGCTAAATCTCCTTTCTGTATGTGACCCATATTTTTTCCATTCATCATTTCTATCATGATATCTTTCATAGCATTCCATCAATAAAATCTCTTGTCTATAATTCTTAGGCTTGGTATGTAATAAATAAAAACTATTATGTAAAATAAAAGCAGCTTGGCAAAGTATCAAGAGAGAAGACTTCAAAACAAGAAAGACCTGGGGTCATGTCTCAATTCTGACACATAAAGGATGTGTGACCCTGGGCAAACTTCTAAGTATCTCAGACAACTCTCTGAATTTAAGTTTTAGAGAAAGTGCCAACCTACATTGATAAGGGAGAATTTCTTTCTTCTTGGAGTTCCCTAAATCAGTGAATCCAGTAAAATCACAGACCCCAGGAGTTCCTGGTATCATTGAAATCATAGTCATGGTCCCTATTTGCTGTCCTTATGGAAAATAACTATAGGATATGCTTGGATTCTTGGGAAAGCATTACAACCATAGTATTTATTAAACAGGGACAGCATTCCAAATATGGAGGGGAGGGATAAATTTTATTCTTCAAGAATAACATATATCTTCCTTGTTATCTATTTTCCTTCATTTCTTCTTGTCTTCCAATCTATCCTGTCTCCTATTTGTCCTCTTAGACATACCTTTATAACTTTTGACACTTTTTTTTTTTTGCTATTTTTTTGGCTTCTTTGCAAGGAAGTAGAACTCACTTGTGGTCATATTATGAATTGTGAGGGGGTGAAGTGAAGGTAGGAGGATTGGAGGAATGGGAGAAAGGAGAGAGGAAGGTAGAGGAAGGGAAAGGAAGGTAGCATCCCCAGCCCCATGGGGGGGGCGGGAATTGGCCAGAGTCCTTCTGGGCTCAAATAAAAGATCAGAGAGCAACTTCAGGGTTTAGAATAGCTGGATTTTATTTATATTAGGAAAGGGAAGGTGTAGGGAAAACTAGGAGATAGATAGAAAGGGGGAAAGGCGTCAAGACAGAGAGATCAGGGTAGATAGCGTCAGCCAGCATCCAGGCTCCAGAGAGCAGAGCCAAAGCTCAGAGAGAAAGCTCAGGATCTGAGAGCCTCTGGGATTGAGAGCAGACCCTCCAGGGTAGAGAGAGAGAAAAGGTGCCAAAATCTCCCTTTTATACTTTCTCAGACATCTCCCACAAAGGGAGTGGGAGGTGTCAGGGAAGTTGTAAAAGGGAGACCTGGAAGTTGCAATCTCCCAGGGCTTACAACAATTCCAAATGACACAATACTCTACTACCACCAGCTTCATCCTTTTTTCACATGATGATTCAAACTAGATGAGCACGTATTTGCTCTTATGAAAAATAACCCTATATTGGGAATGAGATAGAAGAGATCCTTAGCATAGCTTGAAAGAAATATATAGTCATGGTAGGAAGTAAGAAGTTTATAAATTAGATCTATAAACATAAAATTAACTAATTTGTAAAAGAAGGAAATATGAAGGAAGGAAGAAAAAAGAAAGGAAGGAAGTCAGTTTATGTGTACATTGGATGACTGAACCTATCCAAATAGGTAAACTGAAGTTGGGAATAAAAAATGAACTTAATTGCAACAAGAAAGGAGTTAAATTAAAATTGATTAGAAAGGTGTTGTTCCAACCCAATCTTAAAAAAATAAAAAACTTCCTTTTTCTAAAATCTTAAAATTGTGTTTTTCTTTACACTTGGACATGATACTTCTACTATTTTTAAACAGTCTTAGCATATTTAGTATATGAATATCACTATCATTGGAGCAGAGTATATTATTAATATTTTAAAATCTATATAATTTAAATAAAATAATAATTTTAAATCTATATAATTTAAAATATTAAATACATGGTTTACCTAGAGGTAACTCAAGAGACCTAACTGGAAACAACTAGACATATATTTTCTATAAATCCAATGGAAAAATCAGTTTCAGTTGTATTTAAAAACTCATAACATTTAGGCCAATATTATCACATTTAAAGTGGTCATTAATTCATAGAAAAATGCTGCTTCTTAATTATTTTCACTTGAATATTTTGGCAATTTAGTATGTGGCATCAGTGGTATATACTAGGAAAGAGTGTGAGGTACTTTCACTCACTACCGGTCATTAACTACCTTTTTATTATTTTAAATTTAAATTATTTACAAAATGTTTGATCATGTATCTATTTAGTTAAAAGTTACTAAAACATAAGAGCATGAGAAAACTCTTTGCTAAAGAATCTTGTTTCACAAACTCCCTGAATATGATGCAAATCAGATACATTTCAGTTTAGGATATTTAAGAATATTTCTTATAAAAAAACTTGATTCAGGTGGGTACTTGAATTTGAAGTTTATACAAAAAATGTATTTTTCTAGGCTTGTTCTTTGAAAAATGAAATATTATAAACTACAGATTTTTAAAATAATTTCTGTATTATAAGGGATCTCACTGAGCAACCCATATGTGAAAAAAAGATCTTCCCTATAATATACCCAAGAAGTGGTCCTCAAGGCTTTTCTCAAAGGCATACAGCAAAGAGGAATCCACTTTTTCTTAAGACAGGTCATTCTTCCCATGGATAGTTCTAACTGTGAGAAAGCTTGTCCTTATATCATACCTTGAAAATAATTTAATTTTTTGTAGCCTGCCTGTATATTGCTCTTTCTTCTGTCCATTTGAGTCAAATAGAACATGCTAAATCTCCTTTCCATAAAAGAACCCTTCAAAAACTGAATGAAAGCTATAATATCTTCACTATCCTGTTTTCTCCAGGCTAAATATTCTTAGTTCCACCATTCGATAAATGGCAGAAACATAAGTTTTCCTTCTTCTAGAGCAGGGGTCGGCAATGTATGTCTCTTGAGCCATATCTAGTTCTTTTGAGGGCCAGATATGGCTCTTTCTGCAGGAGCCATGAAGTCAATTTTTTTCAGGTGCTGTTACAGGAGCGCGCATTGTGATCATTGTATGGCTCTCACGAAATTACATTTTAAAAAATGTGGCGTTTATGGATCTCACAGCCAAAAAGGTTGCCGACCCCAGTTCTAGAGTCTCTGAAACTTGTCAGTGTCATTCATATGCGGTGCCAGAAAATGAACCAAATACTAAAGATGTGATCTAAATGAGGCTGAGTATAAGCAGTTATCACTTTCTAATTTCTGAATGTAATGCTTCTTTTCTTAAGGCTTATGCAGTCCACAACTTCATTAGCTTTTCTAGTGATGTATCTTAAATTTATAAAGTCTATTAAGATACCCAATTAATTTCAAGACAATTTGTTGCTCATGTTTGCTTCCAAACCCATATTTGTTGAGTGTATTCTTTGAACCCGAGTGTCAAACTTTACATTTAGCCCAATTAAATTCTATCTCATTTGTTTGATTCATCCCAGGATTCTCCCTCCAAAGATCTTTTTGGTGTCCTGACTGCCATCTAGTAATTTAGCTATCCTTTCTAGCTTTATAACATTTTGCCTACTTGCTAAGCCTGTTATCCATGCCTTTATTGATGTCATTGATTAAATACTTTAGATAACACAAGGCTAACCACAGATCCCTAAAGTTCTCCACTGGAGATCTTCCAAGTTGTATTATTATTGAACATTCTTTTATAGTCATTCACTCCATCCTTAATGTACCTAATTATGCCATTGTCTAACCCAAATATCTCTATTTTATTCTTAAGAATTACATGAAGGATTATAGTCATATTTTTGAAAAACAATTTTTAAAACAAAAACAAATTTCCAATTTAGAAATCATATTAAAAAGAAAATGAAATTAGTATTGTATAATTTGTTCCTGATAAAGCCCTGGTGGCTCTTTTTGCATACATTCCTCTTCTAAATTGTTATTGTCTCATTAAAAGTACATTCTAGAATTTTTCAGGGGCGTTGAATTCAAACCCACTGGATTATATTTTTCAAATTCCATCACCTTCCCCAGCCCTGAAAATGTGATTTCCTCAATCTGAAAGCAATTCTTCTATATGCCAGTTTTTCACAGAACATTGTGACAGTGGCTTAACAATCATGCCACAAATTTATTGAGAAAAAAAAGGAGGGAGAGATATACCTTCCTTGTCACCAACACCAATTACTAACTACTACCAATGTGAGGTAAGCCAAGAATCACAAGATGTATTAATGCTCTCTCAGATCATCAAGTCCTTCATTCAGTCTAAACTCTACAGGCATCATTGTAGAAACGCAACTTACTTCTAGAGATTCCGCTGCCCCATCTAATTGGAAGTAGCACATACTAGGAATTGAAAAAAAAAGTCTTTTGCAGCAACACCTTTGCACTGTTAAATGGATCAACAGAAATGGATATAGCTTAATCAGTGGACATGACATTAAAGAAAATAAAGATAACATTCTGCTTCATGAATGGAACCTAAAGACCATAAGACCCAGTCATATGCTTATGCCTCAAAATTTCGGCATATTATTTCAACCATTAAAATATGAACTCTTTGAAAACTGAAAAAAAAATGATTGTAGTTCATGTGGGTCAAGTGAGTTGAATTCATTAAAGGCAACTAGGTGTTCTCTTACTATCTCCCTATTTATTTTCAGTATCAACTTCCTATAGGTAGAGTATGTAAAAGATGTATAAAGTTTGTAAGTTGCTATTATCTGACTTTATCTTAACAGAATAATCGTGCATTGTCAAGAGATAAATGGAGAGGGGGAATTGAAAAATGTTTCTTTTATAAGCTAATTGCTCTTTATTAGTGTTTTTATCATATATTTCAGATATTTACACTGCTTAAAAATGTTCTTTTGGAAAATACTATAGAATAACATTATTTCTGATCCACTGAACACTAGAAATCACTGAGAACTTCAGATACCTCTGTTAGCATCAGTAAAATATCCACCAATGATTTTGGCACCTAGGATTATAGTATCTGCTGTGGAAAAAAATAAAATGGAAATAAGGGCAACATTTCCAATGTTACAATAACATTTGATTATTTTTTGTCCAGTAATGACCCACAAATAAATTATTCAGCATATCAACTTCAGATGTAGAAATAAAGAATCTACAATAATTTTAGTTGTTACTAACATTTATAATCAAAGGATAAAATTTGTTACTGGTATTTTCTCTAATATTACAATGTTATAGATATGGTGAGCCCACTTAGCCTTCAACAAGCTACAAAGAATAATTTTTCAAGAGAAATGTAGAAGTTGTGCCAAACAGACTATAAAATGATTAGGTAAGTCATGTAGGGACAGCAAAAGATAACTGAAGGACTCTTAAGTCCATTTATATTTTTAAAATAACAAGACAAAAAATTCTAGGACTTTCTTTGCAATATTCATATATATACATATGTGTTTATATGTGTATATATGTGTATATATACATATATATGACATGTTGGATAAGAAGGCAGGAATAACTTGTGATCCTACCACATGTGAAATTAGCCATATTAGAGATTCATTAAAGTATCAAAGGGAAACAATTTGGAGTATAAACTATATAAAGTTAAAACCTTTTTCTTTCCATCTTGGTCAAGGATTAAAAGAATCCTGCAGTCCTTTTCAGATACAATGTTTATACCCCACTTTCTAATCCACAATCTTTTTATATAGGTCACAATTCTCGGATCACTGTCCTATCAAACCTAGACTCAGAGGATTATAGAATCAGAGATTTGGAGCTAAAAGAAACTTACAGTTCATCAATTTCAACTCACTCATTTTAGAGATGAGGAAATGAAACTCAAAGAATGACTTTCCCAGGCCAAAATAGCTGGCCAAAGTGGGTCTCCCACTCCTTTAGCACTGTGCCACATTGCCATCTAGGTCCCTAAAGAAGTTAAATCTTTCCCCTCTCTTGACATTAAGGCCCACCCATTATTTCTTCAGTTGAATACTGTCTAGGCAGTTCTTGACACATCAATTCATCCAGTGTTCCCCAGGGTCTACCCAGAGGAAATTTCTGACTAAGTTATTTCCTAATAATGGATAATAAGATCCTTAGTTTCCCTGTGAGCTACAGACACATTGTGTTACTATTATTTTTCACTGATGCAGTCTACTTTGCCTGTGTAAAAAATGCTATACATTTTACATGTTATACAATGATAAATAAAAATTCTATAGTTAATTTGAAGAATTGGAAATCTCTAAAGGGGCTTTGATGTGAACAATTGGTTTAGAGTTATTTTGAGAAAAAGTGGCCCAAACAGACTATTATAAAACACTTAAATCCAGTTTTTAGTCCATGCAAAGTCACCATATTAAATTTCTATGGAAAAAGCAAAATTCAAGCTCAGCAGTTAGATATCACAGGCTAAATAAAAATTTTCCAATTCCCTAAATTTTCATAATACATTCCTTCTCCTCCAGTAACGTGTTTTATGTTCCTAACTGGCACAATGGAGCACATTAAATCAACATTATGCTCTTGGATTCAGTTCACCAAAGTTTGGAAAAAGAAATTCTACTCTTTATTTAACTTATTTTGTCTAGGGATATCTGAACAACTCCTCTAGCCTTCTACTGAGAAGAACAATCAGAGATTAGAGAGATAGAAATATATCCAAATAAATATAGACATACATATAAGAAAAGTTACATATTATTAGGATAGAAAATTCTCCTTCCTATTGCCTATCAATTCTATAATTTTGCAGTCATAAGGCTGCAGTGCTTGATAACAAAAACAATCTTAAACAGCTGCAAGGAGCTGGCACACCTACACCAGCCTAATACTGTGTTTCAGTATTCATCAAGGGTATGATTAATTCAATAGTGGCACTACCAAAAGAAAATTAGCAACAATTATTCTTTTATTGCAGATTCAAGTGGTTGTCTATCATCCTTATTAATTATTGTTATTATATTATAATAAGAATATTTGTTGGGGACTAAGTGGTTTAGGCAATGAGCTATATTCTTTTCCTCATTCAAATCCAGCTGTAGTTATTTTCTTTCCCTAAAGTGGGTACCTATATGTACAAAATTAATTCAGTGCATCTATTTTTCATTGAGAACATATACAAAATTGTTTTCTCCTATATATATCTCAGATTTGGAGCTACAAGGGATGGAAAAAATCATGCAATTGAATATCCTCACTTTTTACAGAGGAGTAAAATGAGGCCTAGATAAGTAAAGTATGCCCAAGATGATATAAGTATTTTAAGTGGAAAAACCAGAATTTAGTCCGATTCTCTGACTTAGGGCTCAACACTATTTCTACTATATTGTGTTCCTCTTCTTTGTAAGTCCATCCATATGATATTTAGGGAATATTTATGAATATAAAAACCACTCCCTAATAAATAAGTAATCAAAGCATAAAGACAAAGGGTGCCCACCCGACCTAAATGGATAGTATCAAAATCATTTGAAAAAAAAAGATAGAAGTCACTCATAAGAGATTACAAAGTAAAGCCATTCTATTTTTTTAATGTCAGTTCCAGGAAATTGTCAAAGCTATTGGTGAGGCTGTGGTATAGTCCAATCATTCTAAAAAAACATGTATTTTAAGATGCATTGGAAAACTGACCAAATGGTTTGTACTTTTGAACCAAAAGTATTACTCTCAGGCATATATTACAAAGACATCAAATACAGAGAGCAAGACTCTACATATACTGAAATATTCATGGCAGCCCCCCTATCCTTTTGTTAGGAAAAAAATTAAAAATAGATAAATGAGGAATAGCCAGAAAGTATGGAGTATGAATGTAAAGAGTATGATTATACTATGAGGAAGCAATATAGAAAGAGAAGGATTTTTTTTTTCATGAAAAGTTTAGAGCTCTGAAAAATATATGTTACTTAACCAACAGTTTACCAATTAGCTTCTGCCTGTCGTATTTAGTATGGAAATTTAACATGGTCCAGAAATTCAAGTGATTA
The DNA here is from genome assembly GCF_016433145.1 of Gracilinanus agilis. Classification (NCBI taxonomy): domain Eukaryota; kingdom Metazoa; phylum Chordata; class Mammalia; order Didelphimorphia; family Didelphidae; genus Gracilinanus; species Gracilinanus agilis. The sequence goes on along the minus strand of NC_058131.1, from coordinate 590,975,658 downwards.
ATTTCAGTCAAGTAATTATAAATATGAATATAATGAATAGTATTGTAGTGGAAGAAACGAAGACAATGAAGAATTTGGCCAAAGGGAAAATTTTTTATGCATTAATATAGAAGGAAGTAAGCAGAAGACATAGAATGATATATGCCATTACCATGATAATATAGAGAAAAACAATACTAAATGACATCCTGAATCCAATTTTATGAAATAATCAAACAAGAAAGTAAAGGATGAAGAGGAAATACATATACCTAATCTCTGTTGTTCTGATAAATGTTTAACAAGTAGCTCTCTGGGGAAAAGGGAGGAAATAAAAGATACTTTAAAGCTTAATCTGAATTATTAACATTTTCTCTATCATATCTTAAGTCTACGAAATTCATAAAACAGTACATCAAGCCTAGATTTGTAATGTACACCAATTTCAGAGATGCAAATGTTCATTCTAAAAATTTAACAATCAACCTTCTTGAACTGTTCTGTACTGAGTCAGCTTGTGATACTACAAGTACTACTGGTGGTAGAAATTAGATGAGGCATATATTGTCAGATGCTAAGTATGTCAGTTTGTTTTGTTTAAATGTCTTTTCTTGTTATGCATTCTATGTGTGGGAATGATAAATGTAGATACAATATTTTTAAAACATGAAATATACAATCTAACTCCTTTATGGATGTGAAGGAGGAGGGGAAATATATATATATATATTCATGTGAAACAAAAGAGGATCACAGTTGAAAAGTATGGAAGTAGCTTTAGCAATTATACAAACTATTCTTTTAATTCCTATGCAATCCCAGAGAGATGAAGATAAAGGATATATAAATACACAAAATATAGTCCTTGGTTAACTAGTACATTATTATGATTATAATACCTAATAATATCTAACATTTATAGTTTTTTTTAAAAAATTTTGCAAAGCTCTTTACATATGCTGACCCATTTGTTCCTTTTCACTTTGTAATGTAGGTGCTATTCATTATCTCCAATTTACAGATGAGGAAACCAAGTCACAGAAAGATAACATGACTAGCCCATGGTCACATAGCTAGCAAATATCTGAGATAGGATTTGAACACAGATCTCCGTGGTTTCATGGCCTGCACTCTTTCCATTGTATCACCTAGCTTACTATTTAGTGATGATAATTGTTTTATGTAGCACTTTTTATGTTTGCAAAGCATCTTATCTTATCTGAGCTTTACAAGAGCCCTGACAGGTAGTCCCCTACAAGCGTTATTATCCCCAGTTTAAAAATTAGGGAACTAAGGCTCAAAGAGTTTCAGTAGCTGTTCTGTGATTACATAGGAAAGAAACTGACAGAGGTGGGAATGAATCCCTGGTCATCTTGACTCTAAGACTATCCTTCACAAAACTATAAAAAAATTAAACTATGTTAGTTATATACCATAACTAAATAAGGGAAACACAGAATAGTTTACCTGGCAGATCTTTGGAGAAGGGAAGAGTATATGACCAAACAAGAGAGAGTTATAAGATGTAAAATGAATAATTTTAATTATATTAAATTTTAAAGCTTTTGTATAAACAAAACTAAAATAACCAAGATTAGAATGGAACTAAAAAACTAGAAAAAAATTTTATAATGAGTATATCTGATTTTCTAATTTTTTTCAAATTAATAGAGAACTGAGTCAAAAATTTATAAGAATAAAAATCATTCCCCAATCGATAAATAGTTAAAGGATATGAACAAGCAATTTTAAGATAAAAAAATTAAAGCCATCAATAATCATATGAAAAAATATTCTAAATCATGTTTGATTAGAGAAATGTGTATTAAAACAATGCTCAGGTACCAACCCACACCTATCAGATTGGTCAACATTACAGTAAAGGAAAGTAATAAATGTTGGAGGGGATGTGGCAAAATTGGGACACTAATGCATTGTTGGTAGAGCTGATAGATCCAATCATTCTAGAAGGCAATTTGGAATTATGCCCAAAGGGCTATAAACTGTGCTGACTGATCCTTTGGTCCTGTGATACCAGAACTGGATCTGTATCCCAAAGAGATAATAAAAATAGGAAAGGACATACTTGTACAAAAATATTTAAAGTAGCTTTTTTTTTTTTTGGTGGCAAAGAATTAGAAATTGAGGGGATATCCATCATTTGGAGAATGGCTGAAGAAGTTATGGTACATGTTGATGATAGAATACTATTGTATTATAAAAAATAAGTAGGAGGATTTCAGAAAAAAAGCTAGGAAAATCTGCATGAACTGATGCAGAGTGGAATAAGCAGAACCAGGAGAATATTGTACACACTAACAGCAATATTGTATGATGATCAACTGTGAACATTTGGCTACATTCAGCAATACAATGATCTGGGACAATCCTGAAAGACTTAACCATGGAGAATACTATCCACCTCCAAAAAAATAAAAAAGAACTGTTGGAGTCATATGGATATGGATCAAAACATATTACCTTTCACATCAGAGTATCTATGACTATTTTGGGATATTGGTTTTGTATGAGTGTGTCCACAACATTGACCCATATGGAAGTTTATTTTGCATGATAATAAAAATAACATTTAAAAAATAAGTTAGGAAAACGTTTTCTTATTTCTGTAGATTTTATATTTGTTGCTGTTTTGGTCATCTGACTTGTCTGTTGGTAGGTCTGCCAATGATTTAGGAATTTCTTGATCATCCATGTGCTCTGTGGTCTCCATTAGGTATCTCTCTCTACAGCAAAATTATGTAATGCTTTTGTGGAGTTCAGCCTTAAAGACACCTTACAACTAAGGACTTAAAGATCCCTGGAGTCAGTTTGGAGTAGATTTGGAGGTACAACAGACTCAACAGATGGCGGGAGTTGGAAATTCTCCCTCTTTCAGCAATCTGCTTCATACCACCCAGTATTTCATCATCAGTGTAACTTTGACAAAGATTTAAACCTGGAAGTAGGCTCACACCTCATTAAGGAAATATAAGAGACTTTCAGAGGGGGCTTACTTGGCCTTTCCTGGATATTTTGTTGAAAGCAAAATGAAGCTTAAATGCAGTCTTCTTCTGGAAGCTTTCTTTGGACCCCTAGGCAGAAGCACTTTATTTTTGGAAGTCTTAATAAAAGTATTTGTACCTTGTTTAGTCACTTATCACAATTAATTTTTCCCATACTTATTTGCAGGCATGCTTAATTACATTTCATATTATAATTATTTGTAAATATATCTCCTATGCTCCTTTACTGTAAGTGTTTTTAGGGAGGAGTTAATGCCTAATCCCAATCAATTAATAAACATTTACATGTAAACTATGCAATGAATAAATGGCTTATTATCTCAGGATATGCCTAAGTGCATATGTGCATGTGCTTTGAAAATAGTAGGTGCTAAAAAGTTTCCTGGAATTGAACTGTTTCACTTTAAAAGTATATTTCAATAGACCACTTTAACAACGATAAAGGAAATACATAAGAGAATTCTGCTTGACAGAAAGGCTCCTTTGCCTTCTATAGCTTTCTTTCTCAAAACAGACAGGCTTATGAACACAGACACTAACGTTTAATTTGACAATTGAGAAATAAGAACATTGAATCATATTAGGATTCAGCAAATTTAAGCCTAGGTCTGCACTTTAGGAAGGGATAATTCAGTAATTTATGATATTTGTTAGCAAATAGCTTTCTTGTGTCTAATGAGAAAATGTATTTTTTATATAAGAAACATTTTTCAAGGGTAAAGCTCTACATACAACTTTCTATTCATTACCACTATGTTTTTTTTTTATGCCATATCCTTTACTTTTCTACCAATTCATATTCATCACTTCTTTCAAAACTCTCCTCCTCTAGGGAGCCCTCCCTGATTATGCCCATCTACTTCCATCACTCCTTTGTTCAGTATCCCCTAAGCTCTTACATAATCAATTTTTATTATCTCAGTTTTACACTTATTGATAACTGCTTTTTTTCCCTTATCTTATGGGAATGAGTTTCATTTTCTCATCTACAGATGATAAGCTATTTGAGGACATAGACTCTGTTTCCCTACCTTCCTGAACTCTGATTATAAAAGGTATTCAATAAAAAAACCAAACAATTTTAAAGCAGGAAAGTTATAATGATAATGATAATTCATATATAGAGAACTTTCCATTTTTCAAAACGTTTTATATACTTTGTTGTATTTGATTCCAACAATAACCTCCTAGATATCCAGTGCCAAGGTTACTTTTTCCATTTCAGATCAGAAAACCCAGACTTAGGAAAGTTCAATGATTTAAGTTTCTCACTTTCACAAAACAGAAACAGACCCAGGACTCAATCTCAGGTACTTTTTACTTGTAACTTAGGGGTCACCATGTCCCATCTGCTGGCATTTTTAATTTGAGAAAACTACTTACCAGAAAAGAGAAATGACAATCATGGTTGCATATGCCTGTCTTTTGATTCAGAAGATGTCTTTTTGATTGCATTAGATTGTCTTGCTAATAAATGCTAATCAACAAAAAACCAACATCAATGCCTGTTTTCTTAAGGTCATAGCTATTAAATAGTGGAAAACAACCACCTTGAAAACATTTTTTAATTGTCAAAGTCTCTTCTGGGAAATGAGTCTCTTTATATCTAAATTATATACCCATTTTGACCTTATCTTGATATACGTTGTGAGATAGTGGTCTACAACTCCTGTCTGCCATACTGTATTCTAATTTTCCCAGCAGTTTTTGTCAGTGAGTTCTGGTAGTTTGATTCTTGTAGCACTGAATAAGTAAACTAGTTTAGGTAGAATTGTTATTTTTTTATTGTATTAACTCTGCCTACCAGTGAGCAATTAATGATATTCAATTGTTTATATTTGATTTTGCATGAAATGTTTTGTAATTGTATCCATATAATTCCTGGACATGTCTTGTCAAAGATTCTCAGGCATTTAATATTGTCTCAAGTTATTTTAAATGGAATTTCTTTATCTCTTGTTGCCAAACTTGCAGAATAGCTAATGTACATTGGGAGAAGTTCCCTAACCAGGTGTTTTCTTAATGAAGCCACAGTTTTATATCAAATAGTGAGAGAAACAGAGTTATAGATGTCTCAGAGAGAAAGAAGCCTACAAAGATAGAGATCCAGAAAGAAATTATATCTATATTTATTCATTAATCTTAAATAGATGGAACATAGTTATTCCCAATAAAGAACTACATATAGGTATACGAGAGAGAGAGAGAGAGAGAGAGAGAGAGAGAGAGAGAGAGAGAGAGAGAGAGAGAGAGAGAGAGAGAAAGAGAGAGAGAGAGAGAGAGAGCACTAATCAGGGGTTTTTAGGGTCACCCACACTTCCCAATTCCTATCAGAGAGAGTGGGAAAAAGGGAAGAACAAGAAGATGGTAGAATCAAAGTCAATATATATTATATTCAGTTCACCTTATGTGACAGTCTTTATCATGGATAGCTACATTGAAGGAAAAAAAAAACCGTTTACTTTTACACTACAAGTCACTGAAAGTCTATTATTGATAGGAAAGGCATCATGACAGAAAGCTAACTATGGCATCAGGAAATTCTGGGTCTAAGTTTTGCTTCTGTTATATATTGGCTGTACAATCATGGATAGGTCACTTAATCTTTTAGTGTCCTAGATAATTATCTAAATATCTAAGTTCCAGGCCAGTCGCTGATCCATATTTTTGGAGAGATTTTTCACACCAGGAATTTTCAACATCCTGCCACCATGCACCTATGTTTATCCTATATCTACATATTTTCACTTGGTTATTACTGTCTCTTGATTTTTTTTATTACTTCCATTTCTGGATATATACATCTTCTTCTGCCCTCTAATTAAAGAGTCAATAACAAAAAATACAAATTAAAGAGGAAAAATAAAACAAGTCAGCAAAATAATAAACATGTCAATGATATTTAAAAACTGATGAAGGTTCACACCCATCGTCCCTTACCTTTGCTAACCACAGAGAATTGCATTGTCTCAACTCTTTTCTGAGACCAAGTTGGGTCATTATAATTTAACAGTGCTTAATGTTGTTGTTGTTGCTGTTGTTATTTTCAGTTTCATTCCATCTACAATATTATAAGCATTTCCTGGTTCAGATAACTTCAATTTGTTCATATGAGTTCATTTAAGCCTTCCCATGTTTCTCTCTATTTTTTTTTATGATTTTTGAAGAGTCTGTTCAAGTACCATAGTTATGTTTCTAAATGTTTGTTTCCAACTTAATTCAACAAATTCATATTTATTTTGACCACACTTTGCTAAATCTTTTAATTTATAGTGTGAATCTGTATTGTAACACACCAGGTTTGGAAGATGTGTTTTTTTAGCCCAAATATGAATTATTTCAGAATTGATGAAAACTTCAGGCCTATCAGACTTTTATCACTTTTGTCCTTTAAAAATATGAAATGAGCAAATCTCCAGATTAAAATGAAAGGGAAATAAAATGAATGGATGTCTGACATACTTTAAAGGATAAATATTTAAAATGTCTTTCTGAAAAAAAAATTACAACACTAATAACAATGCTTACCAAATGGTTTTATTAAAAAAATTAAGTGAGAACTAAAAATAAGTAAAAATAATGTCTATATCATATAAATATACAAATGTGTTGTCTTCCTCAAAGAGAATTCTGAAGTATAGTCTCTAAAAAGATGGGAAAACCAGCCACTATAATCATGATGGAGACAAATATTCAAAATGCTGTCTTAATACCCCAAACCAGAATTTCACAGATATTGAAGTAAAGATTCATTATCATTATAACTTACCTCAATCCTATGGGACTCTCTCATTTTCTAAAAAAAGTATGAGCATGAGAAGAGTGGGAGAATTTGTCTGCCTAAAGAGGTGGTAAATTGTTGGCCTGTTTGCTTAAACCTTCTTGCTGGGATTAGCTCCCTCCTACTTTGTGCATTTTGGACTGAAGGTTAGCACAGGGTCAAGTAGGACATTTCAGCAAATCTGATACAGGCTTGCCCATCAGCGAAGAGAGGGAAGCTTTGCTGCAGTCTAGTCTGATGTTCCCATCTTAAACTCTTTGTAGTATTTGTGTGTGTAAGGCAGCTTGGGGCAGCTCAGGGCAATTTTAAATCCTGACTCACACATCCAGAACATTCATCATTATCTATGTATGTGAAACGCTTTTCTAGCCACAAAGCTCACTATTCAAATATGATGAAGGCAATAGGAGACCCCATTTCATTAGTATTACAGATGTCCATTGTGCACTTTTCGCCCCAGAAGTTATCAGCTAAATGTCGGTAAAGGCAGAACAAATACAGGAAGATCGACTTTTAAATCCTTACTTTGGTACAGAATGATCTTATATAAATTCTGAATCCTTTTCATTGGTCTCCCATATGATTTCACTTTAATGATATGACAGAAAACATCATCTTCCATATTTACTTAAGAGGGTTAGAAATGTCAGAGTCTTATATATAAATTCAAAAGTTTGACACCTATAAGTTTTGTCCAACTCAATGATGTACTGTTTGCGAATCCTGCATTTGCATCTCAAGAAAGGGATACTCCAATAAATAGGAATCAAGCAGAACAAACTAATTGTATGTCTGCACAATATCGAAACACCTGGTCATTCAATTAAGTCAAACAAAATCAATCAAACCATTTATTGGCTGCTGTGCAGACATGAATATCCAATAATTGAGAAACCATTTTTTCTCTTTTTTTCAAAGAGCTGTAATGTTATTTTGTAGACCAGGTCTAAATGGTGTTAAACTGAGATACTTGGGTGTTTTGTCATTGGATGCCCTTTTCCAAAACTATTTCTAATGAATCACAATAATAATCATAATGCCATAGTTTTCTATACCTATTTAAGGTTTATGTTTGCTTCTTATGACTCCTTGAGATAGGTATCATTACTATCCCCATTTTATAGATGAAGAAACTAAGTTATATAAAACATGTGACAATAAGAGCTTTCTATGACATTTTCTTCTCTATTTGCTAGCCATAAAATGAAAGAGGGAATTTTTGAAATAATGTAGTCATATAAATAAATAAGATACATGGCATTCTGTGAATAGAGGGTATAGTATTCAGGCACAAATTTAGAACATCTAACAATTTAAAAAATAGTCCAATTTGCATACACAATAATCAGATTTATTATATATTCTATGTTACGATGTCATGATTAAGTGCTTTCTTCCACATTACTATCTAATCACATCCCCACATCAAACCTATTTGCTCATAATCCTCAATTACTATTTTAGAAGTGTAGAGGCATAT
>NC_058131.1:590958953-590967375 GCF_016433145.1 Gracilinanus agilis | reverse complement strand
AGAGAGAGAGAGAGAGAGAGAGCACTAATCAGGGGTTTTTAGGGTCACCCACACTTCCCAATTCCTATCAGAGAGAGTGGGAAAAAGGGAAGAACAAGAAGATGGTAGAATCAAAGTCAATATATATTATATTCAGTTCACCTTATGTGACAGTCTTTATCATGGATAGCTACATTGAAGGAAAAAAAAAACCGTTTACTTTTACACTACAAGTCACTGAAAGTCTATTATTGATAGGAAAGGCATCATGACAGAAAGCTAACTATGGCATCAGGAAATTCTGGGTCTAAGTTTTGCTTCTGTTATATATTGGCTGTACAATCATGGATAGGTCACTTAATCTTTTAGTGTCCTAGATAATTATCTAAATATCTAAGTTCCAGGCCAGTCGCTGATCCATATTTTTGGAGAGATTTTTCACACCAGGAATTTTCAACATCCTGCCACCATGCACCTATGTTTATCCTATATCTACATATTTTCACTTGGTTATTACTGTCTCTTGATTTTTTTTATTACTTCCATTTCTGGATATATACATCTTCTTCTGCCCTCTAATTAAAGAGTCAATAACAAAAAATACAAATTAAAGAGGAAAAATAAAACAAGTCAGCAAAATAATAAACATGTCAATGATATTTAAAAACTGATGAAGGTTCACACCCATCGTCCCTTACCTTTGCTAACCACAGAGAATTGCATTGTCTCAACTCTTTTCTGAGACCAAGTTGGGTCATTATAATTTAACAGTGCTTAATGTTGTTGTTGTTGCTGTTGTTATTTTCAGTTTCATTCCATCTACAATATTATAAGCATTTCCTGGTTCAGATAACTTCAATTTGTTCATATGAGTTCATTTAAGCCTTCCCATGTTTCTCTCTATTTTTTTTTATGATTTTTGAAGAGTCTGTTCAAGTACCATAGTTATGTTTCTAAATGTTTGTTTCCAACTTAATTCAACAAATTCATATTTATTTTGACCACACTTTGCTAAATCTTTTAATTTATAGTGTGAATCTGTATTGTAACACACCAGGTTTGGAAGATGTGTTTTTTTAGCCCAAATATGAATTATTTCAGAATTGATGAAAACTTCAGGCCTATCAGACTTTTATCACTTTTGTCCTTTAAAAATATGAAATGAGCAAATCTCCAGATTAAAATGAAAGGGAAATAAAATGAATGGATGTCTGACATACTTTAAAGGATAAATATTTAAAATGTCTTTCTGAAAAAAAAATTACAACACTAATAACAATGCTTACCAAATGGTTTTATTAAAAAAATTAAGTGAGAACTAAAAATAAGTAAAAATAATGTCTATATCATATAAATATACAAATGTGTTGTCTTCCTCAAAGAGAATTCTGAAGTATAGTCTCTAAAAAGATGGGAAAACCAGCCACTATAATCATGATGGAGACAAATATTCAAAATGCTGTCTTAATACCCCAAACCAGAATTTCACAGATATTGAAGTAAAGATTCATTATCATTATAACTTACCTCAATCCTATGGGACTCTCTCATTTTCTAAAAAAAGTATGAGCATGAGAAGAGTGGGAGAATTTGTCTGCCTAAAGAGGTGGTAAATTGTTGGCCTGTTTGCTTAAACCTTCTTGCTGGGATTAGCTCCCTCCTACTTTGTGCATTTTGGACTGAAGGTTAGCACAGGGTCAAGTAGGACATTTCAGCAAATCTGATACAGGCTTGCCCATCAGCGAAGAGAGGGAAGCTTTGCTGCAGTCTAGTCTGATGTTCCCATCTTAAACTCTTTGTAGTATTTGTGTGTGTAAGGCAGCTTGGGGCAGCTCAGGGCAATTTTAAATCCTGACTCACACATCCAGAACATTCATCATTATCTATGTATGTGAAACGCTTTTCTAGCCACAAAGCTCACTATTCAAATATGATGAAGGCAATAGGAGACCCCATTTCATTAGTATTACAGATGTCCATTGTGCACTTTTCGCCCCAGAAGTTATCAGCTAAATGTCGGTAAAGGCAGAACAAATACAGGAAGATCGACTTTTAAATCCTTACTTTGGTACAGAATGATCTTATATAAATTCTGAATCCTTTTCATTGGTCTCCCATATGATTTCACTTTAATGATATGACAGAAAACATCATCTTCCATATTTACTTAAGAGGGTTAGAAATGTCAGAGTCTTATATATAAATTCAAAAGTTTGACACCTATAAGTTTTGTCCAACTCAATGATGTACTGTTTGCGAATCCTGCATTTGCATCTCAAGAAAGGGATACTCCAATAAATAGGAATCAAGCAGAACAAACTAATTGTATGTCTGCACAATATCGAAACACCTGGTCATTCAATTAAGTCAAACAAAATCAATCAAACCATTTATTGGCTGCTGTGCAGACATGAATATCCAATAATTGAGAAACCATTTTTTCTCTTTTTTTCAAAGAGCTGTAATGTTATTTTGTAGACCAGGTCTAAATGGTGTTAAACTGAGATACTTGGGTGTTTTGTCATTGGATGCCCTTTTCCAAAACTATTTCTAATGAATCACAATAATAATCATAATGCCATAGTTTTCTATACCTATTTAAGGTTTATGTTTGCTTCTTATGACTCCTTGAGATAGGTATCATTACTATCCCCATTTTATAGATGAAGAAACTAAGTTATATAAAACATGTGACAATAAGAGCTTTCTATGACATTTTCTTCTCTATTTGCTAGCCATAAAATGAAAGAGGGAATTTTTGAAATAATGTAGTCATATAAATAAATAAGATACATGGCATTCTGTGAATAGAGGGTATAGTATTCAGGCACAAATTTAGAACATCTAACAATTTAAAAAATAGTCCAATTTGCATACACAATAATCAGATTTATTATATATTCTATGTTACGATGTCATGATTAAGTGCTTTCTTCCACATTACTATCTAATCACATCCCCACATCAAACCTATTTGCTCATAATCCTCAATTACTATTTTAGAAGTGTAGAGGCATATTCTTTTAGCAGGATTAATTTTTTTTTACCCCCTATATATCCTGTAGTATCTTTTTAAAGTCAAAATAATCACATGCAAAACTCTTCATGGCATATTACTTATGCAGTAAGATTTCATTGTTTAGGAATAACCATATAATTAAATTATTAGCAATTATCTCACATTATTGAATAGTAGCTGCTTAATGTTCCAAATGTATCAATTTTTGGAATGTTGCCACACTTGCATCTTTGCAGCTCACTGAATCATGTCAGTGCTATGGGCAATAGCTTGCCTTACCTTCTCAATAGAACAAAGTAAGGCACTAACCATAGTTCATGCTATCATTCTTTACTTCATTCACTCATTTGTCTTCCTCTGTACTGAAGCATCATCTCAAGATAAATGTGAGATTCTGACTCTTCCAGAACATTGAAGGGGGTTGGTTTTTTATTTGATATTCCCCCCCCCCCTGTTTTTAACTGTATCACCTCCTCTTCTCAATAGCAGTGCCTTCCCTCTATTAAATTTCCTCTGTCCAATTTATGCGTTCTACAAATATCTTGTTAATACCTACTTGTTTATATATTGATTCCCCATTAGACTGTGAACTCCTCGTAAACAGGGACTTTACTGTTTGGTAGACAGAGTCCTTTTGCATAGATTCATGAAAGGGAAAGGAACAAGCATTTATTAAGCACCCACACTGTGCCAGTCACTATTCTATAATACTTAACAAATATTATCTCATTTGATCCCTATAATAATCTGGGGCAGTAAATGTTAAAATGTTAACAATGTTAAAAAAGATTAAAATGTAAAAATGTTAAAAAATGTTAAAAACTGAGGCAGACAGAACATAAATGACTTGCCTAAGGTCATATAGCTAGTCAGTGTTTGAAGCTGGCTTTAACCGCCTACCTTCCTGAAGCTAGACTCAGCGCTCTAGCCACTGGGCTATCTGGCTGACCCTTTTCTGTATTCCATCTTAGCACAGTGCCTGACACATAATAAATAATTATTGACTGAATAAATCAATGTTACGATAAAAGATGCCACAAAAAATCTAGACATGGGTAAAGAGCAGTTCATCAAATACCACACAATCAGTTAAATAAGAGTTTTAAGCATTTAGCCCAGTGTCTGGCATATAGTAGGCACTCATGTTAGTTGATTGAGTAACAAAAGGTCATTAGGATTTTGCTTGGAATTTGTGAAGACCTTTAGTGCAAGAGAACTCAACTCACTACTGAAGGAGACCATTCTCCTTTGGGGAAGCTCTAATCTCATTTCTTTACAAAACTACATATATACTTAACAATTATATATTTCTGTGTGGAGAAAAACATATATATATATATATAATTTTTCTTTACATTATGTAAAGAAAAATTTAACAATTATATGTCCTCCAACATTGCTTGGATGTTTTTCCTTCAGGGGTAAAGCAGAGCAATTTTATTCCCATTTCCTCTTGACAATATTTCACACATATGAAGATTGCTATCATCTTCATCCTCATCCTCATCACAAAATTATATAGTACATACTATGAATCAGGTACTAGGCTAAACATTTTATGAATATTTTCTCATTTGATCCTTGTAACATCCCTTAGAGGTAGGTGCTATTATTACATCCATTTTCCAATGAGTAAACAGAGGTTAAATGACTTGTCCAGGGCATCACATAGCTAGTAAGTACCTGAGTTCATTTGAATGGAGTTCTTTCTGATTTCAGGTCCAATACTCCATCCACTGGGTCACCTAGTTACCCCTGCTAAGACTTCTCTTCTCTCAGCTAAGTGTCTCGGGTTTATTCCTAGGGTAGTCAAATATCTTAAATACAAGACCCATTCCCCATTCCCCATCCTGGTCACCATCATCTGACTACTCTCCAGTTATATGGCACATAAGAATGAACCCAAAACGCCAATTATGTTCCTTCCAGAGCAAAGCATAATGGGATTATTATCTCTCTAATGTTAGACCCTGCCAATACAATTTAACATTACACGAGATTTCTTAGAGATCATATTACACTATTTACTCATTCTTACAGGCCAATAAAATTTCTAGATCTTTTTTTAAGAAAAACGGTGTCCAACCATGTCTCTCTCATCTAGTACTTGTGAAGGTGATTTTTTAAAACAAAGTTTAATGCTTAATATTTTCTTGTATTTATTGTCGTTCAGTCGTTTCAGTTATGTCTGACTCTCCATGATCCCTTTTGGAGTTTTCTTGGTAAAGAAGCTGGAATGGTTTGCTGTTTCCTTCTCCAGCTCATTTTTATAGATGACAAAACTAAGAGAAACAGGATTAAGTGATTTTCCATGATTCACACAGTTAGCAAGTGACTAAGGCCACATTTGAATTCAGGAATATATCTTGATTACAAAGTCAGGCACTCTACACACTCTACCATCGAGCTGCCCCTTACCTTTATCTTTATCATATTTGCTTTCATTAAGTTTGGTCCAAAGGCCTTCTTACTGGTCAAGATCTTTTTGAATACTCACTCTTGTCATCTAGTATGTTAGTTATCAGTCCCAGGGATTTCTATCAAATTGATCTATTTGCAATCTCCCACATTATGTTTATCATTTCATTTATTCAAGCCAGTTTCCCAGTTTGCAATTCCCTCCCCATTTTTCTTCATTTCTCTAAATCCTGAAAAATAATACCTTCAGAGACTTAGAGCTATTGTAGAGACCATCTTAGTCCAAACTCTCATTTTAAAGATGGAGAACCAAAAGACTTGCCCAAGGTCACACAGGTTGTAAGTAGCAGAAGTGAGATTTAAATGTAGGTCTTTTGACTTAAAATCCAATATTCTTTTTACTGTGCCATACCCTCTTATAGTTCTCAGAGGCCCAGTTTATGTTCCCTCCTAGGTGAGACCTTTTACTAAATAACAGGAATAGTAAACTTAATGGTTTACAAAGTGCTTAACCCACATTTTCTTACTTGTTCTCTCAACAATTCAATGAGTTAGGTATTTAAAGTATTTCTATCCATACTTTTAGGTGAGGAAACTGAAGTTTAAGAAGTTTCATATGTTCTTAGATTTAAATGCCATTCCAACATCTTTACAGATAAGGAAATTGAGGCTCAGAGATGTTAAGTGATTAATCCATGTTCACATAGCTAAGTATAAGGAGGCAGGATTTGAACCTGTTTTCTTAATTTTCTATTTCTATTTCTATTTCTAGACCAGCTCTCTATTTTTCCCTACACAGTCATTAACTTTCCTGAGGACCAACAATTAATTAGTATTAGAGCTAGAGTTTGAACCAACAAAGATCTTCCTGACAGCAAATCTAACTTTCTTTTCTTTGCCTTTCACTACATCTTTCTTTCCTCTAGCTTCTGATTGCCATTATTGTCTATACTGCATGAACTAGTACTTATTCTGGGTTCGTTCTATTGATTTTCCAGTGCTTCCCCAACTAAGTAATATGGTGCTTGAGGAATCATTATTGGATCACAAATCTAGAACTGGAAGGGTTCTTAGAGGTCTTAAACCCAAAACTTCTCACTTTGCAGAAGAGAAAACTGCTATCCAGAGATGGCAAATGAATAAAACTAAGATGAATAGTCCCAAAGCTAGAACTGAACTTGGATTCCTTGACTCTCATTTCAGAACTTTTGCTTTCACATTCTTTCCATACCACATTGATGAGGTGGGTCTCATGTCTCGTACTTTTCTAGTACCCCTCCATACCTCCTTACCACAGTGTACAAATACAGTTTTGGTCTCATTAGATATGTTCAATATTTAATGGTTTCTGTTGAAAGCAACTGGTCCAATGCTTTCATGTCCAGAGTATAGGGAGAAATCTATGAAGCAGGAAAAGGTTTGCTCATTTCTGTTCCCAAGAAGGCAAGGGAGCAACAACCCTAACTTCCCTTGCAACTTTACTAAGTTATCAGGATGCTTATGTTCAAACACATTATTTCTTTGAACTAAGCAGAAATCTTCGAAAGGGCAGAAGGCAGGCTCAAAGCCGCAGATGCCATTTTGAATGAAGGCTTCATATGGTCTCCGTGGGAGTCTGTAAAATCCAGTTCTCTGCACTGTGGGAGTTCTTCACTTTTAACGGGATGGCTCTGTATTTAATTACACTGTATATTTTCTTCTTTAGTGCTGTGATATGGGAAGAGACAGAGATTCCAAGAGTAGAAGAGATACAGTATGAGCAATGCTACAGCCCTAGAGATAAGGACAATTCTCAACATCCAAATTCAAGAGAATACTCAGAAACTCCCCCAACGACATTATTTATATAGAATGTGCTCTTTGAATTATAGTACCAATGGAAAAAAGACTCATTTAGCAAAGAGAGAGTTTTGTCCAGTTTAAAAGCCATAATTTTGTATGCATGTCAGAAAAACACATAATCTGAACAATAAATTCACCCAGCCAGACTCAGCACCCACTTGCCATTGGAATCTGTTTTTCTTTTTTAACATAATGAGGCGACTTCCCTTTCCTACAAGAGGAGAGTTCAATAGTTTAATTTTTGTTAACTGAGATCCCTTGTACTAAGGTAAATTACATTGCATTTTCTATTACTAGCTCTGTTAATTGTCAAGCAATAAGAGTTTATGCACTCATCCAAAGCAGCAGAGAATTTCCCATAATGTTACAAAATAAAACCTGACAAAGCACAATAATCTTTAGTTTATTGATGTGCTACCAGGCTGTTGAAAGCATCAGATCAGTAATGTGCTTTGGTTAGGAAATTGGGGTCTAGGGAGAAATATTGGGAGTTACATAGAGAACATCAGGGCTTGCAGAAAAAATATATTAGGAGTTAAAAAGGAAAAAAAACTGTGATGGCATTTTATATTTTATGAAAAGATGCTGGGATATTTTAAGGATTAGAAAATAATACACATCTTGGTTGTGGAGAAGTACTCTGGCTTAAATAAGAGAAGAGCATAATAAAAAGCAGATATAGAGACCAGTTTTCCAAGAGAGTTACTTAAAAATTATATATATACATATATGTATATATAATATGCATAATATATACGTATTTATGTATTTGTTTTAAATAATGAGAGCTTCTAGGGATTTTGTTATGATGTAAATTTATGAAGATATTAAGTATTAAGTCTTAAGAATAAGAATTCATAATTGACTAGAATTACAAAGTATGATCTCAAATAAAACTTCCCATCTGCCTTCCTATTCTAATCAACTTAGAAGTTTCCTCTTCCCATAGACACCCAAAGAACTATGCCAAGGCAGATGATGACCTGTCTTTACCTAGGATATAAATCCCAGGGAGTTGCTTAATACACAAATAGTTTGCCGAGGTTCACCTCTCTAATCAAGGCCACAGGTAGGATTTGAACCTCATTCTACTTAACTTTAAGTCCAATAATGTACCAGCTAGACCAGGCTGCCTTTTCCTTTTTATTGCTCTAACAAAATGAG
>NC_058131.1:590919950-590956376 GCF_016433145.1 Gracilinanus agilis | reverse complement strand
TTGTTATGATGTAAATTTATGAAGATATTAAGTATTAAGTCTTAAGAATAAGAATTCATAATTGACTAGAATTACAAAGTATGATCTCAAATAAAACTTCCCATCTGCCTTCCTATTCTAATCAACTTAGAAGTTTCCTCTTCCCATAGACACCCAAAGAACTATGCCAAGGCAGATGATGACCTGTCTTTACCTAGGATATAAATCCCAGGGAGTTGCTTAATACACAAATAGTTTGCCGAGGTTCACCTCTCTAATCAAGGCCACAGGTAGGATTTGAACCTCATTCTACTTAACTTTAAGTCCAATAATGTACCAGCTAGACCAGGCTGCCTTTTCCTTTTTATTGCTCTAACAAAATGAGCTTATATATTAGTGTCATGCCCTAGGGTATCATTTTTAGGCTGAAGAAATTTTTCAGGAGATATAAGTGTGATATTTTCATTGTCTCTTATTTTACTTCTGATCTATTATTTCTTATTCTGGGCATTCTACTTGCTTTAAGAACTTTTCCCCCTTTAATCCTTTTTTCATACCCATACTTCTTACTACTCTTCTCCCATCTTTAAATTACTATATTTTTATATTTTGCTTACACATTATATACTTAATTATCTGTATGCTTGTTATTTATTCCCCAATTAGAATGCAAACACCTTGAGAACAAGAGCTGTTTCTTTTGTGTCTGTGCTCAGAGGACCTAGCACAAGTGCACCGCCCCAAAGGGATGCCTAATGGGGCCCTTCTCCCCACCTGGAATATTTGATGCTGTCATTCCAGTTGGTTTTGAGGAAATTTTGGAGGCTAAATCAGTGATATACAGCAAGATATATAAACAACTAAGTCCTCTCATTGACTAACTACTAAACTGGGAGAGCTGAGGACATAGATGAAATTATATTTTTAAAATTTTATTTTTATTATCACACAAAAGACACTTCCATATTGGTCCTTGTTGTAAGAATACACTCATACAAAATCAAACCCCCCAAATAAAACCATAAATACACTAATGTGAACAACAGTATTCTTTGATCCACATGCATCTGACTCCAACAATTCTTTTTCTGAAGTTGGATAGCATTTCCCATCATAAGTCTTTCAGGATTGTCTCAGATCATTGCTGAGAGTAGCCTACTTTTCACAGTTGATCATCATACAATATTAGTGTTAATGTGTACAATATTCTCCCAGTTTTGCTAATTTTCTCTGCATTATTTCATGTATATCTTTCCAGGTTTTTCTGATATCATCTTACATATCATTTCTTATAGCACAATAGTATTCTATTAGATGAAAATTTTTAAAAGGAAACCATTTCCAGTTTTATTTTCTTGGCAATGCCTCTCAAGGTAACAAAATGTAATTCCAGGGAAATGTAGAGAAAGATTCTTTCTCTGTCCTAAGTGTCATGGTCATTCTTCCTAAATGGCAGCTGGTCCTGGGGCAACCCTTACCTCTTTTGTGTTTTCTTTATTTAACTGGTGAACTTGTAAGGTTGAAAAGTTTATGACTACTGAAAGCATCATCTATCATAATAGTTGAAGTTGCAATAGTAGCAAGAGTAAAACAAGGCTATTGCCAAGGAAAGTGTTTATACCAGATAGCCAACTGATCAAAAAATGCTTGGAATAGAGCTGAAATGTGAAATACCTCTTTGCCAGTATTACACAACTGTTTTGAGGATGCCCATCAATCTCTCATCCAACTGCCTGATGTATTATAAGTTAAGTTTCTGAAGCCTGCTTAAATTATTCTGTTAACATGTGTTGCAATATTTAATAGGTTTAACATTGCTTTATGTGTAAGAATAAATGGCTTATTCCATACTTAATTCACATTGGGTCCCTCTTCTCCATCAGATTTCCATCAGTCTTTCATCAGTCCATCAGACTTTCAAACCCTAATCCCCAAGACGCCATAGTTGGGGTGATGAGTCAGTGAGGGAGAGAACAGGAAGCCCAGTTCCTTAGGGATGGTTCCTCCATGAATGGATCCATAGCAAATCAACAATGAAAAAATAGAGAACAGAGAGTGGTACAGGTCACTAAGTCCTGTGGCTTCAGATCAGCAGGGACTCTATACTTTAAGTTAGAAATGACTAACTTCTTTGTCAACTCTGAAAACTCAGAAATTAAAATCCTGTATGTCTTGGGTTTGGCCATTCAAGCAGTCATTCTAAGAAATAATAACTATACTTACTGAGGTAAAGTTTGAGTTCCCTTCCTTACCTGGGAACTATCACTTGCCACATCCCCTTCTTCTTGTAGCCTCGCCATTCCAAGCTCACCAAAGAAGTTATAGTTCATTTTAAACTAATTGCTAGTATTCCTTTTGACATTTTGGTCCTGCAATAGACGATCATGGAGAAATCCTTCAAAACTGGAAAATAAAATTGTGGTTAAACAATTTTTCCACATTTCTGGGAGCAAGTATTGGCCCGAGGAGCCAAAGTTGTATCATATTTTTACTTTTTTTTTGGTTAGGAGGGATAGGACAGAATAAGATATTGGGTATGAGTTTTTGTATGTTGAGGAGGAGGAGGGAGAAGGGAGTTAGTTTGAAAGAGCAGAGAGATTCTCTACCTTGCAATAAAAGATGGCAAGGTGATAAATTAGTGCTCTCAACTGAAATTGATTACTTTGTGTTCCCATCCAGTTCACATGGCAGCAACACAGATGCTCTGAAACACCTTAACGACACATTGGAGAAAACCTTTCAAGTTGGCCGTATGCAGGGTTCTTCCCCTTCCCCCTCCTCTCATTGGCTCAAAGGAGAAAGTACCATGTATTCTCTACACATTGGTGAGTACACACATATGCACATACATATATACACATGCTTACACACAAACACACACATATATGTATATACTTTCATGTTGTACATACATTCAAATACTAACATACTTCCCTTTACATCTCAGGAATTCTTGATATAATCCTGTAAACTTAAAATACTAAAATGACAAATGTGATTTTGTCTACTAGATGCTTGGATATATTTTTAGCTCTCAGGAGAGGCAGTTTATAAAGGTTCAAGTAGCACCGAGCCACCTAGAGTCAGTCATATCCAAGACTTGTCCAATAAAGCATAAGAAAAGTTAGAAGGTTTATTGTCATAACTTTAGACTGAAATAAAATGTGTTTAGTTTCCTCACAGAGCTTTGAGGCTTCCATTTAAGTTAATAGTATGTAAGATTGATTTATTTTAGTTCATTCTTAGAATTTAAACCTATTGAAAGTCCTCTGTGGAGAGAAGAAATACATATCAGAATGAATAGATTGTTGCTGAAATGGGATTAATTTCATTCACATGGGATCCTGGAGTGGGATTAGGGGTTGACTAAGTCCACAAGCAAAAAAAGTAATCACTTTGCTTATTGACATAAAGGTTAACTTCCATAACTTACCTGGGAAAGGTCACTTAGCACATCTTCTTGATGCCTCCTCTGAATCCCAAGCATACATACCAAAGTAATATTTAATTTTTAACTAACTATAACAATTCTATTTGAAAACTTGGATCAGCAACATATGATAATGTAGAATATTTTGGTAGCACCTCAAGAGTCAGGTATGGGCCATGGATTCTTATTTCTTAGATGTTATTTGATTTCTAATGAAGACAAGAGGAATTTAAAAACAAAAATTATTTTCTTTTTAATAAAACAAAAATTATTTTCTTTTTAAATCCAACTAATTAGATCAGAGAAGCAGGGTAGCTAGCTAGAGAGCTGGCTTCCTGCAAATAAGAACTTCATCTCCATGTTCTGACATATATTGAATGTGTGACCCTGGAAAAGTCATTTAATCTCTTGTTGTCCTAAGCAACTCTATTGTAAGTTACAGAGAAGGCGATTATATGTCTTAGCAGAAGAAATTTCTCACTGTCAGCTCCCTATATGAATAAAATAACAGGTCTGGTAAAAAATTAAATATAATTAAATTTTAAAATCCTGAATTATGAGAAAATAACCATTGATTCAGGATACAATATTATATCATGATAACATTGGTTTGAGTACCCATGAAAGTCTTTTGGGTTGATACATCCTGTATCTCAAGTGGTCCACTACTTCTCATCCTATTTTTAAAAAATTATGCTGAACAAATAACTGAGTTATTTTGGTATCATGTTAACACAGTGTGGGTAGCAGCATTCAGCTTTAGATTTTTTAACCCAAATTCTAAATACTTAGTACATTATTTTTAACAGCAAGGATAAAAATTGTGACTATAAAGTGGTTTAAAAACAAGATTTTCTCAGTCATAAAATATGATTAGAACTCACAGAAAAATAAATAATTCTTGTACAGGAACCAAATAAAATAATATACAAGTATTTTAAAATAAATGATATTTGTAACAAAAATTGTGGGTTCAAGGACAGATATATCATCAGTACCCTCAAATACCTTTTGTCTCTCTGACTGAAGGACACAGCAAATAACTCCTCCCAAAGCTTCTATTTAAAGTGGGCTTCAAGGCCAACCAGCTCTTCATTTCTTACCAGCTGCTATCTTCAGATTAGACTTCAACAAGCCCTGGTATTAGGTAACTAATTTTTTACCATCCTCTTCTCCACCTCTTCCAACCTTTTTCAGCATCCTTTGTGGGTTGTCTTCCCCTATTAGACTTTACTCTCTTTGAGATTAGGGACTATCATTTTTTTTTGTCTGTGAGAGACTTTCTTATCTGTTTCCATGGTGCTTAGTACAATGTTCTAACACTTAGTAGGTTCTTAATAAATGTTTATTGACTGAATGATTTTATGTGTGCTTTGAGTAGGTTGAAAAATATCAGTTATGGCATGCACAAGAAATGGATAGGCAAGAAGATGATGATTACTCATATATGAAAAGTGAACGAACAGAAACAGATAGTCCAAATATCATACTAATGCCCACAATTTATTTTATTTAATGAAGGAAGCACAGTTTGTTGGGTAGATTCTTTATGGAAGACTTATGGAAAGACAGGACTAAGAAGTATATATTTGGAGTGAAAAGATATGTATAGATTGTGACCTATATCACTCCAGAGAATCTCCATACTAATGAGATAGCCAGACTTTGCAAGCATAAGAGATTTTTACTATTTCTTCCCATATTGGTTTGAAAGTAGTGAGTTTTTATGGCTTCATCTATAAAATCTAATAAATCTTTATGGCTTTAAACTATATTAATGTCTATGCAGGCAAATGTACCAGAGACACAAATATTTTCCAAGGAGAGCATTTAAGATAATGGCATATATTGATGGTTTCAAAGCATTTAAATTCTTTTGTCAAGCAAAATGGTGTGGTAATTTTTCCTAACAAGAACCCTCTTTCCTCTACAATGAAAGAAATTATTATACAAGTTAGACAATGTTTAAAAGTATTTGGTCTAAAAGTCAAGTCTTCTTCTATGCACACAAAAGAGAAAAATCAAATTCAAAACTAAAGTGTTCTTGTCTGCAAAGTTCTGTTTAAATAACAATAAAAAAGAAATCTTAAAAAGAACTATGAGCTTATATATAATTGCTAACACTTATATAATACCTACTATGTGCTAGGCATTGTGCTAAGCATTTTACAAATAATATCTCATTTGGTCTCCACAACAACTCTGTGAGGTTATGCTATTAGTTTCCTTATTTTATAGGTGAAGAAACTGAGGCAAAGAGGTTAAATGACTTGTTTAAGATCTAAGTGTCTGAGACTGCATTTGAACCTAGTTCTTTCATATTCCAGGCCCAGTGCTCTATCCATTGTGCCATTCAGCTGTTGAGTTTTAATTAAAATTAGTTGTTTCAAACACTGAATGAAAATAATATTACTTAGATGACTATCTGAGTGCTTGTTCAAATCTCATATAATAAAGAAAAAGAAAATGGATCCTCTTTATTAGAGAGAAAGTCTTATCCCATCTGAGTCCCCCCATATGGCATGAATAAAAGAAAACAAGGTAGGAAAATATTACAACAGCCTTAGGAAGAAGAGAGGGGTCTGAACAAGAGCAATTACAGCAGGCATGGAGATAAGGGACAATATTTAGCAGATATATTGTTATCATTAAAACATATAAACATATGATTAAAAACATAGGGTTAAAGTTCTCTGGAGACTGTATGTTAATTTATAATTATTTATTAAATAATAAAAAGTAGTACAGAAAGAAAAGGCACCTATCAAATGTGGTCAGTTGTTCCTTTAGCAATAGCTCCAAGCCAAGCTCTAGGTGCCACCATAGCTAGCCCCAAGCCAGCCCCCAGCCTCTCCTCTCAGACCAGTTGGGTAGCCAGACTACCGCATGCCAGTGCTCTCTTAGCCACTTCCTCTCTCCTTTTCTTACCAGTCTATTCTCCTTCTGACAGGCTTTCCCAGGACCCTCTGATCTGGCAGACCTTGAGAGGACTAGATGAGAGAAGGCTCTTCTGGACATCAGGAGTCACTAGGAGGTCTTTAGAATGACCACAAAGCACTGCTTGGCCCAGCCTGGGAGGGAGGTCTCCATCCATTGCCTCAGAAAAATGTTCAGAAGTTCAGAAGAAAGATCTTTTGCTTTAAAAATCCAAAGATTTTCTTGGGGTATCAAAAATAAAGGTACAGGCTAGTGTTAAATTTCCACACTAGTAAAGGCAGAAGTAATAGAGGTGGAATGTCAGTTATGAGTAGAAACTGTGCAGATTCCAGGGTTTCTCTGGAAAGAGGTAGAAGCAACCCAACTATCTCTGCTGGTTTATGTAGAGAAGCAAATTAATATTACCAAAAGCAAAAATCTTACTATGTCAATTCATTCAAATCCATTCAATGGCTTTCTTAGCCAATGGGATGAATCTAAACTCTTCATCCTGGTATTCTACTCCCTTTTCAAATTGCCACCAGGTTTTTGGCCTAAAAGTATTTGGCCTAAAAGTCAGCCTTCTTCCATGCACACAAAAAAGAAAAATCAACTTCAAAACTAAAGCGTTCTTGTCTGCAAAGTTCTGTTTAAATATAATAAAAATATAAAATACAATAAAAAAGAAATCTTAAAAAGAACTATGAGCTTATATATAACTTGCAACTTTATCTTAGGTTACTCCCCTTTAACAGGCCAGAAAAATTGGAGTATTTACTGCCATCCCATTTTCCCACCTCTAAACCTCAGTTTAAGCTCTGCCTGTTAAAATTGTCCCCATATTGGAAGTCATTTCCAATACTATCTCCTTTAAGATTAAGCTTACCTTATATTATCCCACATGAAAGTATAAATTAATTTTTACACACATTCTCATTTGTAATGTATTTATCTTTGTATGTCTCTTTTTCTCTTTCGGGATTATAAATTCCTTAAGAGTATTGTCTTTGTCTCTGTGATACTTTTATGTCACCCATGCCTAGCCACAGTATAGCTCAGTACTGAACCTGCTGAATGAAATGAATTTGAGCCATATATCCTTTTTGGCCCAACTGAACTCCTTGAGTGACCACCGTGATGTCAATCATGTTAGCATCATGCAGTCTTCTGAATATGTGATCTGAACTGACTGCCATTATTCACCACATGCCAGGGAAAGGGTTGGTTTAGTTTCTCCCCTACTTAAAAAAAAAGGAGCTGAGATCTTCAAGAAAAATTTAGCAAAACCATGTAAAATTCCCAGAAAAGAGGAAGCAATGTCATTTTCTATGGGAGCTTTTAATTTAATAGTAAGAGTACAATTTAGATGAATGGGGACCTGCATAAAATTATACTCAGGGAAATTTAACAGGACTTTGTTGAGGTAGTTGTTACATTTCCCCATATTGAATAAAATAATAAATTATTTGAATAGTTCTATTATCTGTCCTTAACTGAAACATACAGTGCCTGTCCTATTTCTTCAAAAAGCTTGTTAATATGCAATCACCTAGTACAACTGCTAAGTTTTTAAAGGTCACCTATGTTTTATTCATAAAGGGTGGTTTTCTGGAGGGAAAAAGGTTACAATGTCATGTAATACCATATTCTGATAGAGGCTTCACTTTCAAATGTACTTTATAATGGTTTGTATGGGGAAATGGGAAATTTTGGGGAGGGGAAAGGGAGGATTTCAAAGATCTCAATGAAGCTTACTTTAAGATTAGTGGAGATCTTATAAAGAATCTAGTATGCTTTTTAATTGTATCATCTCCAAGGAAACATGGTGACCCAAGATATTATGATGTTGCTTATACAGAAAATGCCTAGCATCTTCTTTCATGATTGAGGCCTAGCAGATATTATAGAATTTTAGAACCGGAAGGAACCCTTTCTCTATAAACTAGTATCTTCATTCTCCTGCATATGAAATCGAGTCATTTTAAAGTTAAATTCCTGTACAATCAGGTAGAGCCATGCCTAAAGCACATATCTCCTCTATCACACTATTCCTATTTAAAGTAAAAAAAATAATAACAGAAGGAAAATTGGCTATAAGGAACCTTTTATATACATATATGTCTTTGCACATATATATGTTTGTATATATATGCAGATATATGTGAAATTATTTTCTCTAAATGGCTTTAAATGTGCAAAATATAAAAACAATTCTCCAAACTCTTTAAAATAAAAATTAAAAGCAAGTTATGCATAAATTCTTGCTTTATGAAAATTTTTGGAGCAATTAGGATAGTTGAGAAACACTTTGAGAATATCTGCAACTCTCCAATCACTTAAGATGAAGTTTTATATTACCATCAAAATCCAAACTGATGAAAGAATTCTTATTTTACTGATAATTTCTCCATTATCTCAAATATCTCTAGGAAATTTGTCCTTTTGCTAGTTGGAGGTAAAAGTATACTGTCAGACTTAATATTTCATGGTTATGGTTTTAGAAGATATAATTTAGTTTGTTTCTCAACTTGCCTATTATTTAAGCTTTACTAGCTAATTTGAATTATGATGAGGCACAGAATCTGTCAATATATCAAAATGGAGAAATAAAGAAGAGAGTAAAAGAAGAGAAAGAAAAAAGCAGGAGGAAGGAGAGAAAGAAGAAAAAGAGAGGAGGCAGAGGACAAGGAAGTCAATCATACATGAATAAAAGAACTGTTTTGTGGAGATGACTGTTGGTAATCATAGTTTAAGAAAAATAAAGATGAAAAAAATCACTTATCGAATCTACCAGAACTCTGAGGTTAACTTTGAACCAATTCCTCTGGTGAACATACATAATAACTGCTGATGCTGATAAGCATCAAGTATTTTGGGAAACTGAAGCTTCTGCATAGGCACATTCAACGAAGAGTTAAAAAAAAAAAAACTTCTACAGATGCTCATGGGTCAAAAGGAAAAAAGTAAAGCAGTGTCAAAATGTGATTGATAATGAAAACACTAGTAAAGAGTCTTGAAAATCAAAAGAACTGGAGTAATTTAGGAATAATTATTGAACAAGTTTAGCAAGTCTTGTTTTGTTCTCTCTCTCTCTCTCTCTCTCTCTCTCTCTCTCTCTCTCTCTCTCTCTCTGTCTCTTTCTCTCTGTCAATTGTTTCAATCTTTATATTTGGATCCAATTTACACTGTCATTATCCTCATGATGAACATGCTTAGCTTTCCCCCTTTTTTAAGCCCCCAACTTACACACTCTCAATCCCTCTCAGCATGTACCTTGACTTCTATTTCATTAAGAACATTGGAGGCAGCTGGGTAGCTTAATGGCTTGAGAGTAAAGCCTAGAGATGGGAGGACCTGGGTTAAAATCTGGCCTCAGACACTTCCTAGTTGTGTGACCCTGGACAAGTCACTTAACTCCCATTGCCTAGCCTTTACCGCTCTTCTGCCTTGGAACCAATACATAGTATTGATTCTAAGGCAGAAAGTAAGGATTTAAAAAAAAGAGAACGTTGGTCACATCCATTGTTATTGAGTTCACCTTGACATTAGTTTCCCCAAATGTAGATGAGCTCGATGGTCATTCATTCTCTAAATCTTATGATTTCCCATCTTTTTCATCTGAAAATCTTTGTATATTCTTACTTTTTCCTTTCCTTTTTTTGCTTCTTTATCAGAGGATGAGATTATCTTCTTAACAAGGCTGATCCCTACCTAAGTCCTGTGGAACCTTAATGAATCCCTTTTTCTTTTTCTTCTATTATCTCCTCCACTCCATAAATGTCTTCCAACTACCTACAGACATTTATGTCTGTTTAGTTAAATAAAACAAATAAAAAACCCTTTTCTTGACTCTACTCCATTTTTATTTTATCTTTTTATAATTATTATAATTATTTTATTTATTTATAATTATTATCATTACTAAATCCCCCATTACTAAATCACTTACTACTTCAACTCCCTCACCCCACATTCCCACTTTACTCCCTCCTCCCCAATCTGAATTTCACTTACATTAGTCTTTCTGCTCATCAAGTTCATCAAAATTATCTAATTTTTAAAACTGATGGTTGTTTTCAGTCTTTATCTTTCCTGCCCGTAATTAACTCCTTAGTAGATGCCCTCCACCAAGACTTCTTCTGCAAACAATCTCCTATTTCCATTTATACAGATACCCAACTATTACAGGAGATGGAGGTAGTCTTACTTACCATGGTCTGACAGAATCCCACTGTAATATTTTTATATTAGAGGTAAAACTTGACTTTTAAGTAAGATAGAAGATATAAAAAATCTACGTGGAGTATTATTATGACATATAATGGTTTAGGGTGCTTATATTTTATTTTTGTTAATATTGTAGCAGTTTTTAAGTATAGTATTCTAACAAATTATTTAATTTTATCTGAACCTCGAGGCTCTGAACCAAGAAAAAAATCTCACAAACCTAATCAATCTTACTAACAGAATTTATATATTATACAAAAAGTTGTATATAACCTCTCTAATCTGCTCTGAGAATGAAAAGAGAGTGGAATCGGTGATCTGATGTCCCTTAAAAAAGTTTAAATGTCAAATTTCATCAAATACAGAATTTTGGAGCGGGATACTGACTATAGAGAATTTGACCATCAACACTTTCAGACTCCTAGGCTTGAACCCAGGTTTATTCATTACCACTCAGGTCTATAAATTCATCAAATTAAACATTTGCTTTTATGGGTCAGATATTCAGCCTGTTATGGTAAACAGAGGAAGACTTGGAACAAATCCCTTAATAGGTCACTGCTCTAGGCAACTCCAAGAATAAAAAAATATACAGAAGAATGGACGTGCATTGATAGACAACTAGGAAAGACAACTAGGAAAGAAATTAGCACCCCTATGCAACCAACTACTTAAAAGTAACCTCTTTACTTGAGTTTAGTCCCACATCTCTAAATGGATGTCCTACCTTCAGCTTAAGCACAATATTTCTTGAATCAAATTTATTTTATTTCTCAGAAACCAATTTCATGTCATGCTTTCATATTCCGGTTCCAGTGCACTTGGAGTGAGAAGGTATTGTTTTGAGTCCTTAGCCACGTTAATTACTAGCCTTGACGCATTTGGCTATCATTTTGCCACTTTAAATCTCAGTTTTCTCTTTTGTAAAATAGGCATGCTAATATAGATTGCTGTGAGGATTAAAGAAAATAATGTATGCAAATATCCCGTCAACCTTAAAATGCTTTCTCGTTGTTTTTATTGTGATTATTTTCCAGTCACTCAGGCTTGGACCCACAAGGTTATCTTTGACTCTTCCCTTTTCCTTAGGATATTTAAGGTTCGGTTCCTGGTTCCACTACTTGTTAGTTGGGGTGGGGAGTGGGTTCGGATTAAATCATTTGCCTTCTCTGGTTTTTACATTTTTATCATTTTCAAAATGTAGGAACTGGAGGAACTGATTTTAATGGACTTAGCAACTCCATCATAGTTATTTCTATATGGTTCCATTTTATTATTTCTACTCCCTATATAATTCAGGTCCCCAGGACCTTGTGCTTGTCCTAGCCTGTGTTAATAGCTTGAGAGCCCTTTTGATCCTATAGAAGGAACACATGTCCTAGGATGAGTCACTTTCTTTGACCTGGTTTTCTTGAGGGCTTTTTTTCACTCTAGTGCAGGCTTGAGGCAGTGCTAAAAGCCACTTACTCAGTGATATGCTATTGTGTGTGTGGCCGCTTCATTATGACTACTTTATACAATTCTTTGGAACATGACATTGAATCCGATGTGAATGGTGCTACTCTTTAGCTTTATGAAGCCGACAAGGTCTTTAGAGTTATTAAACTATTGAGAAAACAATTTGTCCCAATGTTCAGTCTCCAAGTTGACTTACTAAACATATTTCAACGTAAACAAGGTTCTAAATCTTTGCATTCATTAGGTCTATTTAGAAGCAATGACATTTCTTTGGCAAAATACATTCTATTATAGAGTCTGTTTGTCTCAAGATCTTTTTAGCTGAGGCCTTGACATTAGAAACAAAAGGCAGTCAATATTCTCTAGTCCTTCAGCCACTCTGCTTTCTTTCTTTTCTTTTCTTTTTTTAAAGATCTGATATACTCTTTGATTTGGCAAATCTCCAGAAAGAAAACAAGGAGAGAGTTTTTGAAGGAAAATGAATTAATTTACTGAATTGTGGGTATGTGTGGAGTTCAGTTTGTTTTTATGTTTTACTGTAAAATAATCCCCTCAAATGCAGAGAATCCAGATATTCTGTGACAACAAGGAGGAATGGGTTTTCCCTCCGAAGTGCTAGTGTACTGTTCCTATCGTAAGTCCCCTATATTTATTACTGAGTCATTCCAAGAACTTCTCATCCTTTTACCTACTGAAGAATTCTTGATCCCAAATCCTGCATAACTTTCAAACATCTGGATCTAGTGGAAAGAGGAGAAAAATTCAGAATGTAGTTTCTCATTTCATTTCAGCGATTGACTTACCTCCTTGTTCATGCAGACATATTTAAAGGATTGCAAGGAAATAATATGGACTCAACTGGGTTTCATCTTTTCTCCTTTCTCAAATCTGATGAATGGGAATGGGAATTAATGGGAATCTACTATGCACTGATATTGTGAAAGCAACTAAAAATGGGTGGTCTTAAGTAAAATGCAAACTTTAAACAGTTTCATTCTTTTAACCCTATTGAATACAACTGTCTTTTCTGATAGTTTCTCCTTCCTGGGTTCCAATAATAATGTGTTTTCCTGGTGTTCTAATTGGTGATCTGACAGTATTTTTTTTTTCTTGCAGATTTCTCGCTAGCTGAAATTGGGCTTGAAGCATTTTTTTAAGGGTTAGTGGGAGTGGCTCAAAGGACAGTCCCACATGAGTGCATTGCATGAAAGGGACACTTATCCCTTCAATGTGGGGTTATTATCATGGGCTCCATGTGATAGAATTCGAGGGTCCATTATTTTGGATGGGGAAAAATAAATCTTTATTTTCACCAACCTCTAAATAAAACCTCGTATTTTACTTAATAAAATTTATTGACTATTGACTAATAATTTCATTCTTATCCATGGTTTCAAATATTACCTATGTATAGGGGGCTCCTTCATCTATATTTTCTAACTCTTCCCTTATATACAGTTCCACATATCAAAATTGCCAACTATATGTATCCACGTTCATTTTCTGATAATACCTTCAGTTCGATATGTCTAAAATTGAATTCATAACCTTTCCCTATAAACCTGAAACTCTTTGAGATTTCCCTCTTTCTTTGGATGGTATCGTCCTCCTCTTATTGTCTTGTATCTTGTTATCTATATTTTCTTGTCTTTACCTTTGATTGTGTCATATTCCTCTTCCTGTTCCCATTAATTCTATTTGATCATGTACCAGGCACCATTTGAAGTTCCTGAGGCTACAAAGACAAAAATGAAGAGTCCCTGCCTGCAAGGAGTTTATATTGTATGTTATAATTCTGATGGAGACTAGGAGAAGCAGGATCAGTGTTTCAAATTAGATTTTATGGTCCTTGACGATAGGAACTGTAATGGTTTCATCCCTGTGTCTAGCATCTAGCCTTATATCTTTAAAAAAATAGGTCCTTAATAGCTTGTCATTGACTTAAACTGATTTTCCCCCACTTCTCATTCATTCTATAAGGCACAAGGTGACAGGGTTAGTTGACAGTAGCTATTTATGTGGTTTACTTCCTACTTGCCACATTATTAAAATAATTCATTAGTGTAGGATATCAGTTAAACAAGAGACTTTCTCCCTTCCTCTTCACTTCCCTCAGCCAGTAACAATGACCATCACTACCAGGACATCTTCAGGATTTGAATGACACAGGCTGGCCTCCTGTAGTCTATTCATGGTACTTATCTAGCCTCTGACATCTTACCCTTTCGAACTTCTCATATACACTTGTCGACTGAGTATCCACAGCCTATATAAAAATAAGCCAGTGTATACTACATAATAGCACAGAATCTTAAGCATCATTTATAATCTAGAATGAAAACAATAAAGCTATTGCTCAAGTGGGAGATCTTCTTACTGAAAGTTTGTATTGTTCTGGCTTTTGCTATTTGTTTCAAGTTTTTAATATAAAAAAAACCTTTATCTTAAATTTGAAAAACTTCAGAGAATCAGATTTCCCACAAAGCATTATATTCTTTGTACATGTATGAGTTTAAAAAAGGTAGTTGTGAGGCATGAAGCATTCTTCCTACTACTCATTCATCATCTTCACATCATCTCCTTAGTCTCTTCCTATTTCACAATTCAAAAACCTGTATTCTATTCCTGGGATGGGGAAAGGATGAGAATTTAAAATTAAATAGATACATCTATCAAACAATGTTTGTTTCAAATATATTTTCTTTGATAAAACTAATTATTAAGAATAGTAGTAGAAAAATAAAGTGCTCCATGGATCTACTTTATTTTAAGTTTTCCTTAAAGCCAAACTATACGGAAATTTAAGGTGAGAGGTCAGATAAGTTTTCTATTAATTAGTTACAATGTCAGGGTTATATTAATTGGTCATTAATCTGTTAGAGTAATGTGTGCATCAATGCCCAGAGAAACAGCCTGGCCAAACACAGGAAACCCAAGGTAAGGAAGATGTAGGTTCAATTCCCACCTCTTCATATATACTATATGACCTACGGCAGATGATACTAAGATTCTAAATTATGTGGGAAATGAATTGCTGCATTGGTAAGAGAAGTTCTTTACCAGGAATTCCCTATGCTTATTAAAATACAAGTCCTCAAGAAAAATTAACAAGAGACGATTTCACTTGGTATTGTAAATATTGATCTGAAAGGAAGCTTAAAAATTATCACAACCAGCCTCCTCATTTTACAAATGAGTAAATCAAGATTCAGAATGGTTAAATAACTTTCTCAAGAACACATAAGCAATTAGTAGAAACTATGATTTGAACTCAGGTCCTCAGATTCCAGCTCTAACCTTTCCACTGTCACCATTCTGCTAGTCAAGAATGTATAATCTGGCATAAGAATTTGAAACTGATTTTTCACCATTTATAAAGAATTACATTTTATGTTATGGGTCTCCAAAGTGAGTTACTTTTTAACAAAATAGAAAAGGCACAAAATTGCATATTACTAGTCAATTCTACACCAAAAATTACATATTTTCATTTCACAACATAGAAATGGTGTTATACAACCTGAGATGGATAAAACATTCTATGCCTCCCCCAGGAAATACCTTGATTTGCAAATGTGGACCTGACATATATAGCTATTAGGCCAAGGTACATTATGGATTTTCCCTATTATCATGAAGCCTAAGAAGTAGACCTCTTTGATGGAATGTTTGCCCAGTTTAGTGAACATGACAAATGACTTTCCTCATACAAAAAAAGGGGGAAAAAGAAGAAAAAAGAATGAGGGAGAGAGACAGAGACAGAGGCAAAGACAGAGGAGTATAAACATTTTTCTGTTGTAGTTTTCATATTGATAAAATATGTTATTTGTAATCCTTAATCTGACTACAAAAGGAAACAATTTACTTAGGCTTTTCCCCAGTGATAAATTCCCTTTCAGTTTTAGCAATAATAATCAATGTAATTGGAACCTTTTAACTACAATGCTTTTTGGAAAATATTTTCAAAACAAATATTGGCATACATTATTGTATTCAATGACATTACCTTTCCTAATGCACAAATTATGTTTCATTTTGTCAAAAGAGAAGAAAAAAGCATACTATTAAAATAACTTTTCATTTATAAGCATGTTTCTATTGTTACTTCACACTTAAGTGACAAACTATTATTTTAAATTTAACTTTTTGGGGCTGTTATTTAGTCTGGATCTGTGATTTCTTTCATGTAACTTATGATGTGAAAATGTATTCTATCAGATGCAGATGGAGAACTCATCTGTAAGTTATAGCCTTAGAATTTTGTCTGGGGCACTAAAGGTTAAGTGACTTGCTTAGGGTCACTAAACTAGTATAGGTCAGAGGGTGACCTCAACCCAAATTTTTGTGACACTTTAACTAGCCTATGCTCTTTTAGCCCAATGTTCTATTGGCATCAGTTCTCAAACCATAAAGATTTCGAGTAGCACTGAAAAGATACTCCCACTTTATTTCCCACACAATTTCCAGATCAGGCAGTTTATTTATGTGGTTATTTTTTTTAACAGGCTGGTAAGAAAAGCAGGAATAACAATTTAGTTACAAGACTCACAGATGTTTTCGGTGATTCAAAGATTGGAAAATACTTTGAACAAAACAGTAAACTTCATGACAACATTAAACCCAGTTTTAAAGCCATAGAAATCATTACATCTGTTACCAACTAATGTTGTAATTTTACATACTTCTACAGTCTGCTAATATTGCTGATTTAAATCATTAATTCAAAATTTAAATCGACTCAGATTCTGACTGCTATTAACTCCCTGTGTAACTCTGGACAAGGCACAGAAGTTCTCTGGGGCTTAGGTGCCTCACTGATATGAGGAGGAAGAGGCTAGAATAGTGTGCCACTAAGGTCTCTTCCAGTTTGAAATCCATGACTCTATAAACTATAAACCATTTTTGAAAAAAATAAAAGGTTTAACTAAATTATCCACTATTCACTAAATCGATGGATTCCAGATTAAGAACTTCTCAGGGAGTCTGCGAACTTGGCAAAAAGAAAAAAGACACCTTTATTTTCATTAACCTCTAACTGACATTTAGTATTGAGTTCAAATGTGAATGTAACAAACATTATTTTGAGAAGGGGTCTATAGGTTTCACCAGATTACCAATGAGGCCCATGAACCCCTGCATTAAATCTTATGTTTTGAGATCTGATAGCCCTAAATTTCCACATTCTTAGGAAAAATTTGGGTACAACATAAATATTTTTAGATAGTTTCAGCTTAGCTTGACCTTTAGAACAATAAGTAATAAATTATAACTAGATTTTTGTTTCCTTTCTTAACCTATGTTATAACAAACAACTTATTGCTCTGTCTTTAGTATTTGTGTTTTGTAAGATGCAATGTCATCTATACAAGAACAGTATGTATATATATATATATGTAATATATATATATATATATATATACCAACCAAATCCAAAAGAAACAAGTTCAAGATTAGAAACAAACCCCCCAAAAGGCATACTTTAATGGATAAGCTTATTTGACTCTTTTGGATAACAAACTGCTTCATATGCAGGTCTGAGGAAAAGATGCATACATGCATGCACATACTGTGCAGTTCATCTCAAATAAATTAGCTTCTAAAATCCAAAAAAGACAAAGTGGTCAGAGTTATTTTTAGCATGCTGCTAAGTTGTAATCATCTTCAGAGGAACAACTGTATTTCTAGATTTTAAACAGCATTACTTTATCTAAATATACTTCACAGAGCCACATTCCCTAAAAGGTATAAAATAAAGTAGATTGAGATGGATTAGGTTAATTAATGGGTATGAACTGGCCTTTCACCTCAACAATTGTAGACAAGTTCAACCTATGAGCTTAAATCAGAGTTTGCTGTTCTAAGCTCTAGTGGACATTAATTCACATCATATAATTTGGCAGAGTTGGCCCAGAAATGAACTTGCCATGGATTTGACCCTCCCAGTCATAGATGGGACAGGAGAGAGAGAGAGAAAAAAAAGCAGCACCCCCAATAATACATCGTAGCTGCTTAAGCCTCATAGATAAAATAGGAGGCTCCACTTTGTCGTGTTCTAACAAGAGAGCCTATAAATGTACATTAGTTTAAATAATGCCATTGTGAACTTACATTTTTTCATGGATATATATGAGAAGGATACAAAATTCACTGTGCCCTATGACTGAATTATTTTATTATGATCTGTGATACTAATGCTTAACATATATGTGATCCTTTCAGTTTACAAAACACTTTGCACACTTTATTTTTTTAAGCCTTTTCCTTCTATCTTATAATCAATTCTATGTATTAATTCTAAGGCAGAAGAGCAGTAAGGGCTAGGTAAAGGGGGTTAAGTGACTTGCACAGTCACCTAGCTAGGAAGTTATGTGAGGCCAGATTTGAACCCAGGACCTCTGGCTCCATACCTGGCTCTCCATTCTCTAAATCACCTAGTGACTCCCTATTTCATTTGATTCTCACAAAATTTGGAAAATAGGATCACAGATTTAGAGTTAGAAGGGATTATAGAGACCATGAGTCAAATCTCATTTTACAAATGATGAAAATGAAGTAAAAAGAGTTTAAGGGAATAGTCTAAGTTCATAGTTAGTAAATATATAGGGTGCAGTTTGAAGACAAGACTGCCTTACTTTGACTCGATTGTCCCATCCACTAAACCAGGGGTATCAAATTTAACTAAAAACTGGGGTCACTAATAATACAGAAGGATCTTTACATTGACTTGGAAAATCACATATTAACATTATCTGTTTTATTGTATTTTAATTTACTTTGTTCAATAGTTCCTGCTTACACTTATCTTTATTTTTATTTCTATCATACTGGAGTGTTGGAGGCAGTGATTTGATCTCTCTATGCTAAACCATGATGCTTCCTATTAAAGTCTAGAACTTAAGCCACTATCATTAGTCACACAAATTTAAAAAGGAGCCATGCCAGATCAAACAGGTAGGGAAGGTAGCCTAAGCCCTATTTTTTAAGATTAGGAAATTGAAGTAATAATTAACACATTATAGTCATTCTCATTGGGAAAATATATATCTATAACTATCCTAGAATGGTTCTGTGTTCTCCAGAACCATGAATTTTAAAAATACATTCAATTCTACAAATAAAAGATTGCATTTGAATTACCTCCTATATGAAAGGCACTGACTATTTTTTAAAGAAAAAAATAACATTGATCTTACTCTTAAGAGGTTTTCAGGTTAATGGAGGTAGGGGGAGAGAAGTATGTAAAAGTCTGCAGTGCAAGAGAGAGTACAAAGGCATAGTCTTATAAAAAGTTTAAAGAATGGTCACGTTCACTTAGATGTTAGAAGGAAGGTGGCACCAGGAGAAACTTTATAAAAGAGGTCTGAGTTAGTATTTGAAAGAATGTGGTAAGAAATCTAATCAAAGCAATAGCCTCTAATTTCTATCTAATAAACTGTATTGGCATTTAAAAACTCCAGGAATTACATAAGCCTACAGTTTAAAATAACTTTTACTTATATATTTACATATGTATTTAAATATACAAAAATATAGTTTCCATACTATCTCTCATAGCCAGATTATTGGAATATTCTCCTTGAGACATTATTCTCACATTATTCAGTGTCTAGGTCATTCTTCAACGGAAGGAGGAGATCACATTTGGTGGCTGTTCCTTTGACTTTCTCTCTTAAAACAACCTTTTGTGATTGAAAGCAGCACCAGTGGTCAGACCCAACTTGTCCAACTCAGGATGGAAGGTCAGCCGAATAACCCTCCTGCTAATATACAATGTAAGTTTCCAGAAACTCAGTCATTTGGCCAGACTAAGAGTCAAGCTGGTTTGAATCAGAAAGCTGTGAATGACAGAGAGGTGGATAGATTTCAGGGAAGCCTTCTGTCAGAAGACAAGCTCTGCTCACATGATGAAGCACTCCTTGGGGCCTCACAGAATAAGGTGGTTATTATTGAATATTTGTCCATTTGGCACTAAGAATATTATTTTACTGTTAAGGTGATTCACTCACTGTTTGGTGGTC
Source organism: Gracilinanus agilis (assembly GCF_016433145.1). Lineage (NCBI taxonomy): Eukaryota > Metazoa > Chordata > Mammalia > Didelphimorphia > Didelphidae > Gracilinanus > Gracilinanus agilis. Next base: position 590,936,348 of record NC_058131.1, on the reverse strand, counting down.
GAAAAGTACAATACAACCTTTTTTCATACAGGTCTTGATTTAAAAAAAAAACTGGAAAAGAAACATCATAGTCCCAAAACAGAATATTTCTTGATAAAGTGTAAGACTTATGTGAGATCACTGTTCGTCCAACTACATTAATCTTCTCGTGGTGTATAAGTTCTAAATGGCAGGGCAGAATATCAAGGAGTCACATGTCTCCTGACTAAATTTGTTTTGCCTTCCTTAGATACCTATTTTAGGTAATATCTAAAATATCAGGGTAACACAAATATCACATAGTGGTACTCAACTACTTTCTGACTGGGTGGTACAGTGGAAATGGTTTTAAACTTGGCACAGGATCTGAGTTAGAATCCTGGCTTAACATTTATTAAATGTAATCTTGCATAACACAAGTTACTTTCTCTTTCTAGGACTCAGTGTCCTTATTTGAAAAGCAGAGTGGAAGGTTGCTCTGGCTGGCTCCAAGGGCTTTTCCCAGATTGAAATCTGTGATCCTAAATGAAAATTCACAATTTGCTAAGAGATATTTACAGAGCTCTTTACATTTTAGAAAGGCCTATAAAATATCATCTCATTTGATCTCATAACGACCCTAGGATGTGCCATGAATGTTCCCATTTTCTAAGTGGGGAAACTGAGGCAGATGGAAATTAAGTGGCTTTCTCGGGATCACATATATATCTAAAGCCAGATTTGAACTCAGTCTTGCAGACTCCAGGTCCCACACTCTACTCTGCATCCCAGCTGGCAGCATCTACATCCCAAAAAAGCACAACCCCATCTCAAAATAGAAACATTTTCCCAAACAACTTGAGAAAGAGCATAACATCACACACAGCTAGTATTGGTTAACTTTCCATGGCATCCGCTCTAGGTTATCATTTGATTTCTCTCCACAGAGACAGTGATTCAGGGATGGGAAAGGAGGATAATGGAAGGAGTAAATTGGTTTTCTAATGACTTCCACAGTTGTGAAAAAATCCAAAGTGAGCATAGCTCTGGAATTTGGAAAATAAATTGCAGTACAACACCACATATGTAATTATCAGACAATGATACTCTGTTTCTGATTAGCAACAGATCCAAAGTAAACAATTCAAGAATAAAAGCTCTTTTTACCACCATTTTTCTCTTTTCTATTTAAAATTTTTGTTTCTCTGCATGGCAATGGATTTTCAAGCCATTTTTATGTTCTCCCCCAAAAGAAACTTAAATATTTAAAGATAATTTTCTTCACCTCTTATACATTCCTTAAAAAATATTTGCACAGATTAAAATAGAGCTAATGGCTATCCCTAAGACTGACAGAGAGTTTCCGAAGGGAAAGTTTGGAACTTATAGATGTAATTTTTTTAAAAGACTAGTAATGGAAAATATGGGTATCTCTAACTAGGTCATTTTCTTTCTTAATGATTCTACCCCATTTTCATTCAGCTTCATTGACACAGAAACCCACTTTAATTCTTCCTTTGAGGGTTAATGCCCTAGAGCAGTGATTCCCCAAATGGGAACTGCTCATCCTTGGGGTTTCTCCTTTACTTAACTAGAGCTTCACTGGGATGTCATATTCTTCTCTCCAGACAATAGCTATGGGACATGAGGGATTGGAAGTTAATATTTAAAACATAAAAAGGAGATCCGTACTATGCATCAGATGCTAAAGGTGAAGGTGAATGGAAAGAAAGAAAGCAAGAAAGAAAGCAACATTTTTTAATGAAGTTTTTTAGGTCTTTAAAACTGAGATCATTCATCTTTAATTGTCCCTTTTCTCCTTCACCTTAGTCTTTAAGTCATGCTAAAGTAAGTTACTCTGTAATAATATATTGCTGCTAAACTATTCACCTGAGAAGTATATTGTGGTCCTGTGTTTTTATTTTTAAGTAAGAAACACTGTGAAGTCTCTATGTCTCTGAACCTTCTCATAAAATTTCTGAGAAATGAAAAATGTGTGCAATTTAAGACAGCATGAAAAATGAATGAATAATCTACTGTAATAAGAGCCATGTATAGGAATAACAATGGTTACTGATAGGGAGTTGAATAACAGAGTAAATTGGTTCATTGACCTCTGACCCTAAAAGGCCTGAGGTTAGATCTGGATTAAATCACAAGTGAAATGATCATAGAGGTTTTGCTTCAAAAATTAACGCTCAGTTTGATTCACTTTGACAGAAGTAGCACAAGGATGCCAATGACTAAATTAAGCAAAATTAGTTTCTTATGCCTGAGAAGTGCATCTGTTGAGGATAAAGCCATGTTCTCAGCTATCTTAACTCAGGGAACACCTGAGTTGAGTAACAACTTCTTAGCAATAATGTTGGACAAAGATGAAAAAAAATGTTCAATGGCAGTGATATTTGAGGAAGGTTCCATTTTCATTAATTAATAGCTCATTTCAGCCTTAGAGATCTATTAGATGTGTAATTTTAAAAAATACATTTATTTTGAGTGTAATATTTGTGTCCAAGACATCCATGAGGCAAAGGAGTTGGATTATTATTCAAAACTTCCCTGTTTTTACTTATCCAAGAGCTAACTCAGAAATCTAAGAACAACTCTCTACCAAGCAGTCCATTATGTACATTTTGATTTCTTACTTACAGGAAGGTTGAAAAAAGAGGTATATAAAGGAACTTTTATAAAAAGAAAAGCAATAAATAAAAATTTAGGTTACTCATTAAATCAATCATTCAACAAGCTAATCATTCAACAATTAATCACTTGCTTTTAGCCAAGTACTAGGTTAAGTGCTGAGAAAGTAATTTTTTTAAACCCTTATACTTCGGTGTATTGTCTCATAGGTGGAAGATTGGTAAGGGTGGGCAATGGGGGTCAAGTGACTTGCCCAGGGTCACACAGCTGGGAAGTGGCTGAGGCTGGGTTTGAACCTAGGACCTCCTGTCTACCCAGCTGTCCCCAGAAAGTAATTTTTTTAAAATAAGCGATTAACAGAAATTTGTTGGATGAGCATACTTAGAAACCATTGTTGTCCTACTATCTCATTTTAAAAATGAGAGAACTGGGAACTAGGGAGATTAAGAAGACCAAGGTTATATCTAGTCAATGAAAGTGCCAAGATTCTAGCTTAGTTCTCCTGATTTTTCATCTATACCCCTTTCCACATTATCTAGCTGTATTTTTCTCTTTATTTAATTTATAATCAACATTATACAAGTGAGAACTTTTTTATTTCATTATACTTATTTTCATTGTTGTTTCATATGTTAGACTTGTCTCTTGAATGAAAATATGAACTTCTTGAGGGCATGGCACATATTCCTATAATGCAAGCCTATTCCAGTATTCAATAATATATGCTTAATAAATAATTGTTCAATGATTGATTGATTTTTTGGGGTGGTTAATTGTTGAATTTTTATTTATTTTTTTTTTACATCTTTAGTCCTTAGCATATAGTGGACACTTAAAAAATGAGTAATGATGGATTGACTGACAGATTCCTCTGACTTCACTGGGACTTATCAAGGTACTCCAAATATTCCTCTAGATCAGTAGTATGGTACTTTCATGGTTTTGTATCCAGAAAGATCTTCTCTTCCTAAGTAATGCTGCATTCTTTCTAAATTTCTAACTATGAATTACCTTGCTTTTAATTTTCCTTCAAAGATTCATATTAAGAATTCCTTCTGAGAGAAGTTTGAGTTAGGATCTAGGATCCTGCCTTTTGCCCCAAAGAAGGTGAAAATAATGTGCCCTAATGGAAAGAGAGGGAAGATGATCTCCTCTCTAACAATCTTGGATTTCTTTTTTGTAGAAGAGAATTACCAACCAAGAACCAGATGTCCATAATAAATGGCTTTATTTTGCAGCCTCCAGAGGACCACAGGAAAATGTTAGAAATAGACATGGAGTGCCTTTGGAGAGGACCCAGTGCAAAACTATTGGCCATAACTCTGGCCACTTCCCCAGAGCCAGTTAGGCATCCATGTTTGTTACTCCATATTCCATCCAACTGTTCTATTATGGTTCAGTTTTTCTGTGTAAATTACTACATTAATACTCCAAATAGTAAATGGTAGAAACTGAGAATTGATTGGACTATGACCTAACTAAAGCATGTTTGAATTTTGCTGTCTGGTTAATTCAGTTCAAACAGCATATAAAAAAGATAAGGGACATTCATATTTCCATGGAAAATTTACCCAAAACTATAACTTTTTATATTAAACATCAGTCTTACTATTATGATTATGATGATGACTCTCATTATTATCAGTCTGCCCCTATGATCTCATCAGTACTGGGAAATCTCCATCAGTATATATAAGAAACTACTTTTAGCCTCACAGAGTTGTTTCAGACACTGAAAAGAAGCTAAGAAATTTGCTTATGGTCTTTATAGACTCTCTACAGGGTATTCCAAATTTCTTAGTGTAATTTTAAACTGTAATTATTTCACTGTCCTGTTATCAGACACATGCTGTTATCAGACACAGGACTTGAACCCAAATCTTCCTTATTCCAAAACCAGAGCTCTTATCTAACAAACCACTCAGGATTACATTCTAGAAGTAAAATGTCTTTTAAGACAGAACTAACAAAGCAATATTTAGAAAGAATTTGAAGCTTTTAAAATAAAGCAAAACATAAATAATCCTCCCCTACAACTGTATCTTCTCAGCTCCTGTCCCTTTCTTGACCGCATTTTTTGAGGAGATATTTTGCTGATCTCAACAAATTACAGGAGCAGGCAAATTACCTTAAAGGTTTCAGTTCAGCATTAGGAGGTGGGATGTTTAGAATTCCAGTCCCATGTCTTTCTGAGAGGAGTTTTATGACCTTGGGAAAAAATTCTGAAGTATTTCCGTATCTCTATTTCCTTATTATCTTTAATGAGAATGTATATCTTGTAAAGATTCTAAAGTGGTGAAATAGAAACAGATAAATGGTCAATCCAAATATGGGATCAAAACAAAATTAAGTATTTTTGAGAATCACAAAAAAAAAAATGTTACTGCAATTTCCCATGAGTTTCCATTTCCATTTTGCCTCAGAACTTACTTCCTGATTCCATCTGGGATCATGATCAAAAAATTTAAAAGTGTTACATAGAAAACTTATTATTGTGAACCATGTGCCCGGAAGCAGGAAACACAATAAATCTCATGAGTGTGGGACTGTTATCTGGGCGGGAAAAAAAAAAACAGTTTCAGAATGTCAGGAGAGTTTGTAAAGTAACCAAATAAATATTCAAACAAAATCATTCAAGAAGAATGTTAGAGACTTCTGACATTCACATATCACTATTAGATAACAGTGGGCAGAAAGTGATACCCACAGATTCTAATCCCCAAACCACTTCTGAATCCTTGTGTGACCTTGTATAAAGTCTTACTTAACCTCTACATGCCTCATTAAGTAGATCTACAAAATAGAACTTAATAATAGTAACTTTAAAACATGTACCCTTTAAAGGTCCTGTATATCTGCAAAGTACTATTATTATTACCCACTGGCAAATAGGAGAAGATTTATACTCAGGGTAGCAGGAGCTAACAGTACCAGCATTAACCTATTATCTCCCGTTGCCCTGAATCAAACAGCCTCCTATCACTTTGTTCTTTAGATTCAGACATAGACCAAGAGATTCAAACGAAAAATCAAGGGTAGAAATATATTTTGTAGAGTTGTCATGATAAAATAAAGTGTGTAAAAGTAAACATGTTAATTCAAATGCCATATATTTCCCCATAAAGAGAGAGAGAGAGGAAAAGAGAGAGAGAGAGAGAGAGAGAGAGAATAGAAGCATACTTCCCAAATGCTAGCCAGGTACTCTAAATCACATCCATCAAAAGATCACTGGCACACAGCAGGCAACTGGAAAAATGATACCTTTTAAACTCAACTGGCATAGATGTGTATATTTATTTTTTAAAAGTGAAATATAAACAGACATGCTGAGAGCAAAGTGTTTTATGAATAAAAAAAAGATTTCATATACATATATAAAACTTTTCCCAATGGGTCACAGAGGATTTATATGGATGTGAACTCTGTTTACTGTTAGTATTAGAGAAATAGTGGCTTTTTAACAAGTTACTCATGCCTGGAAAAAATCCCAGTTTTGCAAGTTGTCCTAGTTTCTTTGCCAACTGTCCGTGGGAATCATTTGGATGGGAAAAGTTCAAATGTGTTTAAAAGAACTTGCTTAATGGAAAATGGCAAAAAAAAAAATTAAAAAAAGAAGAAAGAAAGAGAAAAAAGGAAATCAGTAACTCAGTATGTCAATTGTTGATTAAATAAGAATAAATTATGACCTAAAAGCTTTGTTTTTTCTTTAATAGCATTTAGAAGAAAAATAATTTATTTTAAACCTCAAATATTTTAAGTCACTATGTTTAGGATCTTTTTTTCACATTATAAGAGCATGACTACTTGCTGATCCTCAATAGCCTAAGAATAGCTTAACAGTGGTAGAGGGCCTTATAGCTCTGGCATAAAATAAAAAGATTTAACTAGATTTTTCTCTCTCTCATCATAATTTTCATGCTCAATTATTTTCTATTAAGCTCCCAACTGTTTTGCTCTTATTCTATACATTTCACAACTACTAAATGACTAATACACCTGAAACTAAAAAATAATGCCTGGAACAATTAAAGAAGAATACATCTGTGGATGACCTCTGAGATCACTTTTAGTTCTTATAATCTATGATTTAATCTTAAGTAGTAAGGGTGTAGCTACAAAATGCTACTAATTTCTGGCTTCAAAATAATAATGTAATGTCCTCCACATGGAAGATGAAACAGACAAGGAAACTTTCTATAATTTTTGTGGAATCATAGAAATTCTGAGTCAATGGGAGCCTATAAATCATCTCATCTATATGCCTCATTTCATAAATGAGGAAATCATGGCCAAGAATTGTTAAGTGATTACCCCTAGTCACACAACCACTCTTAAAAAGTCAGGAAGACAACTCTGATTTCCTATTATAACCTTACCTGTTGTAATTAAGCACTCTATGTTTGTTCCAGCTTTTTTTTTTTTAATTCCATTTACTCAAGAACAAATCTCATTAGGCATGTACAAAGATAGACATGTACATGAACTCATGTACACACAAAAACATACAGACATACAAACTACTGACTCTGAACATTTTTGTTCTTCATCCAAGTTTAGTGTTCAGATATGATAAAAAGAAGAATCTCCAAAATACCATCTACAATTTTATGAAGTGTACTGTTTAAATGACCTGGTGACTCACCACCACAAACACAAAAAGAAACAAAACAAAACAAAAAAAAAACCACCACAGCAAAATCATATAAAAGTTTCTCTACATTTAATTTTTTTAATTTGGGAAAAATTATACATATTTTAAAATTATCTTACATCACTTAGTTTCAATATGAGAAGTTTTACCAAATTGTACAATTATATCTTCATCTTTATATGTATTTTAAATCCATAAGTTTATAGGGTTTACTATCTAGGGTTTGACTTTGGTTGAATCTTGGCAAAACTGAAAAGATCCTGCCCATCCAGAACTAAACATTTTCATGTAAAAAAAGAGAAAGTTCTACTATACTAAACTTCTTTTGATTTATGAAGTTGTAAAAAAAAAAGAAAAGGGGGGGGTCATATACTATTTTGCCAAGTTTTAAATCAAAAAGGGACTTAATTTAAAATTTCCATGACAGGAAGTTAATTCCTTATTTGAGATAGTATTTTAGTATTTTCATATAAATGCATAAAATAAGGTTTCTAAATATCATTAAGTATTATTCCTACCATATTTTTAATAAATACCATTTGTATGTAGCATAAATGCATAGTATTTAGAATAAAATGAAATGAATAATTATTTCAAATATTCCACTGAAGTTTAGACAACTTTCCAGGTGATAGTGTTTTTATCATGTACTCAAATAAAAATAAAAACATATTGATTATTATATTTATGAAGTGGATATCCTAGGGAGGCTCCCTAAATTAATCCTATACAAATTAAAACTTATTACATGATACCCACCCTCCCACAAATAATAATACTATTTACCTTTGGAATTATTTTTATTTCTGTCAGGGGTACCACCATACTTCTAGTCATCCAGGTCCCCAAATTCAGTTGTTTTCAATATCTCATTCTCCCTCATCTCACATATTCAATTTGTTACTAGAGCAAGAACTGTAAAACAGTAATGAGTCAGAATCATTTACCAAGAGTCCAGAACTCTGAATTATGGTTACCACCATGGAAATTACCAAAGATGATTGTGGACTCAGACATAGGTTCAAGACAATAAGTAAGGGGTTAACCAGAAGGGCATCCAAAGTCTTAAGCTTGGCCAGGGGATTACAGGTTCAGTCCATGCTTAGGTATTCAGTTTAAGAAGGGAACATGGATCCAGTGCTTAGAACTCTAAATTGGGTTTAAAAGACAGAGATTGCCAGAAGTGACCACAGTTTTAGCCCCTGGCCAAGGCCAAGAATTGAAGGAAAGAACAGGAATTTAGCACCTAAACAGGGCCCAAAGAATATCTTCAACTTATGGAAAACAGCTGCTCTCTGCCACAAACACACACATACACACACACACACACACCACACACACACACACACACACACACACACACACACACACACACACACAGACACCTTTGCCCTGAGGTTGGAATCACAAACTCAACCTAAAAGAATTCTAGTTATTAAGAGGCTAAGGATGCCCAGAAAAAGAACTCAGAACAGGAGCATAATTCCAAAATATTTCTAAGCAAGCTTCAAAGATTAAAATAAAAATATCCTTCCCATAAGATCAATTATATTCCTAGAAGAAAGAATGTAAAAGCTTAAACATGAGTTAAATTTGTATTTCAAATTAAAGTGGTAGAAGAAAAAAACTGGAAAAAATGATAGTTAAAGAGGAGAGACTTGGAAAGAGATTTAATAGTTTGGCACAAAAGAGATAAAACTGTATTAAAATAACAGACTTTCTGAAAATTAGAATGAACCAAGCTGAAGTTAATAAATCTATGAGAAATAATATTAAACAGCCAAATTGAAAAATCAAATATAAGATATCATATTAAAAACTAGCTTTAAAAATAGATTGACAGATGATTTAAGAATAATTGAATTACCTGGGAGCTATGATAAAATAAAAAAAACTGGGTACCACATTTTAAAAAATCATAAATGAAAACTGCCCAGATCTTTCAAAAACAGAAGGTAAAATGAAAAGAGTAGAAAGAATTCAGTGATTGCCTCCTAAAAAAGAAACCCAAAATGAAAACTCCTACAAATGTCATAGCCAAAATCCAGAACTTCTTAATCAAAGAAAAAAATACTACAAATAGCCAAAAAGAGTTTAACTACTGAGGAACTATAGTCAGGATCAATCAAGACTTACCAACTACTCTCTAAAGGAGAGGAGATCATGGAATACATTACAGAAGACAAAATCTGTAGAATACTTATTTAGGAAAACTGAGTATAATTCTGCAGAAGAAAAAAAAATCTCAGTGAAATAGACACATCTAAATATTCCTGGTGAAAAGACTCGATAATGGAAGAAACTTTGAAATGTAAACATGAGAATAAAAAGAAATTTAAAGACATAAATATAAGTAAGAAAACAATAGGAAAAGACTATAAAGATTAAGTGTTTGCTTTCTAATGGAGAGGGAGGGGAAATGATAAAAAATCCTCCCTAAAAACCATATTTTCAGCAAAGTTTGTGTAGGGTGTTAAATGATATGACGTACTCAGAGTAATTTTTTATATGTAAAGGAGAAAAAAAGGAATAGAGAGGGAAGGAAGGATGCTCTATTGAAGAAATGGAGAATCTTTTTTTTTTTTTTGTATTTTTTTTTATTTTAAACCCTTAACTTCTGTGTATTGACTTTATAGGTGGAAGATTGGTAAGGGTAGGCAATGGGGGTCAAGTGACTTGCCCAGGGTCACACAGCTGGGAAGTGGCTGAGGCCGGATTTGAACCTAGGACCTCCCGTCTCTAGGCCTGGCTCTCAATCCACTGAGCTACCCAGCTGCCCCCAGAAATGGAGAATCTTTTAATGTCAAACATAGAAATCTGTACAAATGATGAAGGTATGAGATGAGAAGGTATCACTTCATTGTCACTGGGAACTTATACAAAGTGAACACAATTTATATTTTAATAACAAATTGTAAAAAATCTAACGATTTTGAAAGACTTCAGAATGATGACTTATATACTGCCCATCCTCTGACAGATGTGAAGTACTATGTAAGACACATTTTTGAACATGGCCAATGTAGGAATGTGTTTTCTTTAACTTTTTATTTGTTTTAAAGGTTTTGTTTTCATTTTTCTGGGTGGTGATAGGACAGGTGGGAGAAAGAGAGAACAGATATTTGCTAATCGAAAAACAATCTAATTAAACTAGTTTATACTAAGTTAAAAAAATAAGTGCATTGTGGGGCAGCTGGGTAACTCAGTGGAGTGAGAATCAGGCCTAGAAACGGGAGGTCCTAGGTTCAAATCTGGCCTCAGACACTTTCCAGCTGTGTGACCCTGGGCAAGTCACTTGACCCCCATTGCCTACCCTTACCACTCTTCTGCCTTGGAACCAATATACAGTATTGATTCTAAGGTAGAAGGTAAGGGTTTAAAAAAAATAAGTGCATTGCAGACTCATTCACATTTCACCTGCTTCCCCCTTCCTTATTCTTTTAGGAGGTAATACTGCTTTTAACTATGCCTGATTCTTCTGTTTTGTGGTTCAACATTTCAGATGTCACAAAAAGCAATGAAAAAATGTACACATACTTAAATGCCTGGAGTTGGGAGGACTTTGGTTCAAATCTGGCAACAAACACTTAATCTATTTTGCTAAACAATTTTGCTTATTTCTTGACCTTCTGTCTTAGACTGTTACTAAAGGAAAGTAAGGTTTTTTTAAAAAAGTATATGGAAAGGAGTTACACAAGAAGGCTTTTGACATCTTACCAAAAAAAAAAAAAGGCCCAGAGATATAAAGAGATTTAACTAAAATAATACCCTGAGATAGAAACAGAGAAGGAATTAGAATGAATCCCCCCACTTATTTACCTTTATTTATTCATCTATTTATTTATTCACTCATCCATTCATCCATTCATTAATTTATTTATTTAACCAGTTACAAGTAATAACAAATTTCCACACGAGTATTATATATATATGTTATATGATCAAACTTATCTCCCTCTCTCCGCTTCCCTTCCCCTCATTTTCTTCTAGTTTGTTGTTTCCCAAGTTTCTTGATTAGTAGACTGCTCTGCATTGAGTAAACTGGCAAAGTCTTTTAAAATTACTCATTTATTCATTTTCTTCTTTACTTATTTGTTCAAAAATATGTTTAGTGGAAGCAGTTAAGTAGCTCAGTGGATTGAGAGTCAGTCTTAGAGACAGAAGGTCCTGGGTTCAAATTTGGCCTCAGGTACTTCCTAGGTGTATGACCCTGGGCAAGTCACTTAATCCACATTGTCTAGCCCTTAAGGTTCTTCTGTCTTGGAACCAAAACACAATACAAATTCCCAGAAAAAAAGGTAAGAGTTTAAAATATAAATATATACATATATTTGTATTTATATGTATTTATTTAGAAATTGTCTATATATTTATACACACACATATATATGTGTGTGTGTATATATATATATATACATATATATACATATATATATTACTACCATTTGCAAAGCACTCTGCTGGATATTTTGAGGGAATGAATATAAAAATAAATATTCTCCTTATCTTCATAGAAATTAGAATATAGTAGGGGACAAAAGTCATATATTGCACACTAATAACTGAGCTCTAGGACAGAAAGTGAAAGTATAACAGGAGACATACAATTTCTAACATTGTGCAGAAATAATAAAATAAATTAATTACTAATTACCTGTCTCTGAAATATTCCAATAATACTACTTACTATTTTATTTTTGAAACAACTATTAAAGATCAGCAAATGACAAATATTTTAAGGCATCTGGTGTAATGGTTTAGAAATTGAAAGAAAGTAAAAGTATTCTTAAATAACATAGTTTAGGTTGACTTAATTCTCATTGATTCCTAGTTATTGTGGTTTTTGGGTCCCTATATTCAAACTCTAAAAACAATATCATTTTACTAGCGAGTTGCCTTACCTAGGCAGGTGAAGGACAAAGAGGCAGGTTTCACCTCTCATTTCCTAGCTTTGGTTCACGGGAAGCTTAATGGCATTTTTACTGGAGGAGGTGACTTGTATTTATTAAAATCTAGTGCAGTCATTAAATTAGCAACTACTGCTTCTTTTGTGTTTTTCTTTTGAGGTCACAGTATTATTTTAACCAAGGTTAGTTTCCTCTTGGTGTTATTTTGTTGGTATGGATCGTAATTTAGACTTATAAATCTGTTTGAAGCAAGGTTATTTACATCTGTTTGTATGTGAGTAATTTATATTCTAACGTCATTTGGGCTAAACTTCCTCCTACTTGGGTGAATTTCTTTCCATGTAAGTTCACAACTTTTTACTCCAGTTAATTGCACATTTTAAATGTTGAACAATAGCAACAAAAAATTCTCCAAAGAACCAACTGTTTTCTAATACACCAAAATCTTAGCTATCCTAAAAAACAAAATGAATAACTATAAAGCATTTATTAATTATGTTAGGTTAGAATCAATCTAATGTTCTGGCACATTTTAATTGCATACTCAAGCATCTTTTTTTTTTCCTGAAACAATATAAGTTTCTCTTTCCTTCCCCTCTCCTAATCCTTCCCCTTGTATTTGTTCTCATGTAAGTCTGTTGAGATCCTGTAATGTGTAATAGGTTTCAGAGTCATTAGTTCAAATTAGGGAGTTTGTCTGTGTTTCATTTTAATTCCAGGAATCTGAAGTCTGACTTCATTGTACCAGAGCATGGGAAAATTTCCTCTCATAAGGTAATATTTCAGCTCCACATTAAGCTGTGCTTCTGACCACATCAGACCATTAAGGATCCCTTGATACTCTTTAGAGGAGTAGAAGCAGTTGCCCCAGCTAGTACTCATTTGGGTCATTGCATCTTGACGATCCAACTGCCTCCTGCCATCTCATATAGATATGATGCTTTGTTTTATTTCCTGTGTGGAGTGGTGTGTGGTGCTGGTGTGCAGCTGTTAAAGATCTTTTAGGTGTTTCCCATCTCTAATTTATGTGATTATACAATATAAGTGCATCTCTGGGAATGGGTTTGTATTAGCCTTTGGGGAAGCCTAGTATAATCGAATATGTCCCTTTTCTTCCTCTTTTTCCCTTCTCAGAATCATCTCAATTTTCTATGTTTCTAGTCATTGGCATCTGTATAAAATTTTAAAGAATGGATTAAGTGGACCTGAAAGGGTATTTGTTTCTTTAGGTTGTATCTTTTTAGCATCCTTCCAAGTCTTAATATTCTTGAAGAAGCAGCACTGTACAGTAGAGAGATGATCAAAAATGGATGTAGCAGAACTGGGTGCAAATCCTCTCTCTGTGGCTGAAGCCCAAAGTGACCTGGAGCTATTTGCTTAACCTCAGTTTTTTCATCTATCATATGAAGGAATTTGACTAAATGATCCTTGGGCTTACTTTCAGCTCAAAACTGATCATCTTATTTGATTCTCTAACTCCAAAGTACTTCACTATTAACTCTATTTCTTTTCTTATTCTTTTAATTTTTATTTAATTAATTAATTAAGAATATTTTCCCATGGTTACATGATTCATGTTCTTTCCCTCCCCTCCTTAGCCAATGAGCAATTTCACTGGGTTTTGTATGTATCATTGTTCAAAACCTATTTCCATATTATTAATATTTGTTTTAGAGTGACCGTTTAGACTAGAGTCTACATCCCCAATCATATCCCCATCGAACCATATGATCAAGGAAATGTTTTTCTTCTGTGTTTCTGCTCCCACAGTTCTTTCTCTGGATGCTAATAACCCTATTTCTAAAGTCGCTGTATACATTTAAAGAAGGTTGAAAATCAACCACCAAGCACTTATTAAACAATTACTACATGCCAATAAACTTTCCAAATATTTAAGACAATTAGAATTCATTTTTAAATGAAAAGAATGTTTAGAAAGATATGATGCTTAAGACAAAGTGATAAAATATACAGAGAGTCTGTTTCCAAGACAGGAAAATCTGGTTTCAAGTTCTGTGTTTCTCTACATGGTGGCTGTTAGATCCTGGGCAATTCACTTAACCTCTTAGAGATCTAGGCAATGCTCTAAAAATATTCCTTGTGAAGTTAAGAGTTTTAATGCAACAATTAGGGAAGGAGAAGTGCTTTAAATTTCCGTATAAGGAAATTTCCCATATTGATAAATTCAGCGTGCCCAGTACTGTCCTAGGTGCTAAAAAAGAAATATAAAGAATGATGATACAATGTCAACTTTCTTGCACATGTTTTATAATTTTTTTCTTTTATTTTTTTTTTGAAGCAAACAGTGTTGAGTGACTTATCTGGGGTCACACAGCTAGTAAGTAGTTTTGGATTTGAACTTAGCTTTTCTTGACTCTGAGCCAAGAAATCTATCCACTGTGCCACCTCACTGCCCCTGACTTACACTCTCACATACATATATATGTATACATACATAGATATGTTTATAAATATATAATAAACTATGGTAATTTAATTCTTAAAACTGCAGGAGGGCTTTTGGAACACTGTATGCACTAATAAATATGAAGAGAATAAATAGAAGGTTTGGGAGGGAGGTCATTAGAATTTGGGGAGATCAGTAAAGGCTTCACATGGAAGATGGTGCATGAGCTTCCATTCTAAAGGAAAAAAGGGATTCTGAGAGCCAGAGGTGAGAAGGCAGAGGTGAGGACAGATTACCTTCCAGGCACCAGTCAGTGCAAAGGCAGGGAGATAGGAGACAATGTGGGTATGTAAGGAGCAGAATAAAAGGCCAGTTTTTCTAGATCATAGACTATTAGGGAAGGAGAAGTGCTTTAAAATCTACAAAGTACTTTATATACATTGCTTTATTTTATTCCTAACAACAATCCTGTGAATCAGGCACTGAAGGCATTATTAATCCCCGTTTCACAAATGAAAAAACTTAGAGAGATTAAGTGACTTATTTAGTCATACAAATATTAATCATTAGAGTAAGGATTTAACCCAATTCTTTCCCAACTTCAAGTCCATTGCTCTCTCCATGACACCAAATTACTTCACATTAATATATCTTTCTAGTTGTTCTTTTCCTCTAAAAATAAATTCCCATTGCTATCTTAGACATTTATAAAACACAAAGTTAATCAGAAAACTCGATGAAGATCTCAGAATAAATAATCAGTCAGATGAATTTTCCACTCAATTTTTAAAGGAAGGAGAGAAGTAAGCATTTATTGAGCACTGTGCTAAGTTCTTTATAAATATCACTTCATTTAATCCTCATAACAACCCTTTCTTCTCTAGCACCCTATTATCTTCATTTTACATTTGAGGAAACTGAGGCAAACTAAAGTTAAATTATTTTCTCAAGTTTTCACAGCTGGTTAGTGTTTAATGTCACATTTGAACTCTGGTTTTCATGTTTTAGGCCTAGTGCTCTAGTCATTATACCATCCAGCTACTTCTGAATTCAAAATAAATTATCTGTTTTTCTAAGATCTAGAGAAAAGCTATTATATTTTAGGTCCTTTTCACTATTAGGAGGAAATAATAAAAGTTACGTATTTAATGCTAAAGAATCAAATCAAGAGATCAAAACAGAAAAATCCTTTCTGAGGCAACATGAGGAAATAATAAAAGTTAAGTGTTTAATGCTAAAGAATCAAATCATGCAATCAAAACAGAAAAATCCTTTTCACAGCAACAGGAGACCTCAATGAGAATATTTAAATAAAATATGTTTGGTTTTACCTAGAAATGAGGAATTCCGTGTTTGTTTGTTTTTTATTGAAACAATGAGTGTAAACCAAAACAGAATAATTTCATGTACAAATAATCTCTTAAGGTCTTATTGAATGCATAACATTCATTTTTCTATGTGCTTAAAAAAGTTTCTGTTTCAATTGCCCTTTGCTTTCATTAAGAGTAAAACATAGGGAAAATGAGGGAATATAATGGAATTCAACATGTATGTCAAGAGAGTATTTCTATTTTTCAACACATAGAAAATTGACCTTCTATTATGTATGTGTTATAGATAATTCACACTATGTATGAATATATAAGGAGAGAGAGAGAGAGACAGAGAGAGAGAGCGATTGAGAGAGAGAGAAAGAGAGAGAGAGAAAGAGAGAGAGAGAGACAGAAAGAGAGAGAGAGAAAGAGAGAGAGAGAAAGAGAGACAGAGAGAGACAGAGAGAGACAGAGAGAGACAGAGAGAGAGAGAGAGAGAGAGAGAGAGAGAGAGAGAGTGCA
>NC_058131.1:590886844-590919612 GCF_016433145.1 Gracilinanus agilis | reverse complement strand
AGAGAGAGAGAGAGAGAGAGAGAGAGAGAGAGAGAGAGAGAGAGAGAGAGAGAGAGAAGACATTTTATCTATTTTTTTCTTGGTTTAGGCTTGCAATAGTGACCTTTGCATCAGTGATTTCCTGACCAGCTGGGTGAAGTAAGCGTTTAAGTTAACTTCAGGCGTGTGACTTACCCAGCAGTATTTAATTTCCAGGAAATGCCCTACTTTTTCAACATTATTGTTTAAACAAAAACTGAACTATTTGTCCATCTCCTGCACTGTTCCCTATAAGACTGACCTACCCATTATAATATCTCACATACAGAATTCAGAAAGATGAACTAAAATATTTTATTTTACAGAATAAAAGATGGAATTTTTTCATTTAAATATCTTTATATCCACATCACATTCGCATTTCCCAAAGCAAACTAAAACAAGAAATCCATCCCACAAATGCATTTGCAAAAGCACTAAGATTAATATTGATATAATGTCTCTATATTTCTCCTAGGCACCTGTTGAATTGTTGTACTTACCCATTAGCACTCCATTTAACATCAGAAGCCAGTTAATAAATTTTTCCTTCCTGAGCAGGAAATTGACTAAAAGACACAAAATTAGCTTTTAAATTTTAAAGAATTAAGATCTCTAGTAGTGTTTTTTTCTTTATTAAGTTACCTTGAAACTAAGTGCTGAACTCTTCTTTGTATGACTAGAACCTGTTAGATCCCAAGATTTTAGTCTAGGCTTTTAAAGGAAACAATATCTGTCCTTTCTTAGACCTTGCCCTACAGCAGTTCTCAGGAAAGAGCCAGGCTTGAACTCTTGTCTAGGCCTCAGGCCTGAGAGGTCAAAAGGTTCAGGCTTTTGTACTGTGCTATTGCTTGAATTTCTTTACTTTCTTTGTCTGCTAACAGATAGTAATGGCTTTTTACTCTGCTTCTTCTAAAGAGCACATCCAAAAGGGAAATTAGGCCAAATAAAGAGATTGCTACTGCCTTTGTATTTTATGTGGCTATTCTGATTTTGAGATTCAAAAAGATAAATTGTCCAGAAATTAAAAAGTCAGTTCTGACATCCTTGTAACAAAATCCTCATAAGAAAATAACTATATATGTGTATAAGTGAATATATGTATAGATACACATATACACAAATATGTGTATATTTATATATATATATATATGCGTATACTCATATAACAGTTATAAATTGAAGACATTTTAGGATGTTTGATATAACAAAAAAATCATACAAAATGTTGCTATATTTATTAGCGATTAAGTAATAAATAGATCTATTATTCATAGATATTATCTTAGCAATTGCTATAATTTTAAGTGTCTTAGGTAAGTGATATCTTTTACACTTAATTAGAAGTGGGAACTATTACATCAATCTATTCGATGACCTCTTTAAATAAATTCAAAAGAATATCTGAACTAGTTAGAGAATGTATCTTTTTATGAAAATCCAAAAGGCCTGATCATTTTTTTTCAAAGCCATCAGGGAGTCCTTTCTTCTTCATTCCCAGCAGCACTTAATGGTAGGAGAAAGTCTCAGAAAGAATAGGAGCATACATTGTAGGACGTGGGGATTTATATCATCAATCCAAGAATGTTCCATTATCTGATACACCCATAAATTGTAAAACAACTCACCAGAAAAAAAAGGGGGCAGGTGTTGATGTTGAGTCCTCTTCAAGGCAACCACTGCCATCTGTTGAGTATTTGCACCTTTTGCTAGTGGAAATAATGTGCATGAATGTCAAATAGAAAAGAAGAAAGAAAAGGAGGGAAAGGTACTGATTCATTGTTATTTCATTCTTAATTACAAAAGTTATAATAGAAAAAGAGAAAAAGGTACTGACTCATTTCATTCTTAAATGGAAAATATAAAATAAAAGGAAAAGACAAAAGTATTATTGAGTCTACTTTGGTAGTATAATAATTTATAAGAAGGATGAGCATGCACTGATGAAATTAATGCAATGAGGATAAGAAATAAAGATATTGATTAGGGAAAAAATTACACTAAATATCTCTGGTAAGGGTCTGATATCCATAGGGAAAAGGAACTAACACAAAGACATAAGATCAAGAGCCACTTTCCTTCCAATGGATATAAAGAAAAAAATCAAAGTGTAGGAAAAATAGTTCTCAAAAGAATCAATAAATATTGACAAAAATATCAAAGACTGTTCTAAATCATTAGTAATAAGAGAAATGCAAATTAAAACAACTCTGAAGTTTCACTTCATATTCAGAAATTGTTTAAGATGACAAAAAGTAGAGAACAGTCAATATTGGAAGGGTTGTAAAAGGAATACACTGTTGTTAGAGCTGTGAGTTGGTCCAACCATTTTCAAAAGTACTTTAGAATTATGTGAAAAAAGTGATTAAAATATCTGTACTCTATAACCCAAATATCTCACTTTTATATCTATATCCTGAGTAGCTTAAAGACAAAAGATTCTATATAAACCATAACATTTATGGAAGTACTTTTATGAGAGCAAAGGATGGAAAACAAAGAAGATTCCTATTTATTGGGGGAATGGTTAAATAAATTGTGGAAAACAAATGTAAGGAAATGTTATCATACAATAAGAAAAAAATAAGTAGGAAGAACTCAGAGAATCATGGAACAACTTATTTAAACCCAGGTAAAGTGAAGCAAGCAGAATAAAGGAAACAATACCTATAGCAATGTAATAAAAAAAAGCAACAACAAGTAATGTTGCCATGAAATTGTAATGTAATGTTATGCAATTGCAATGACCAAATCTTGCTTCAAAGAAGAGGTGAGAAAAGATACCATTGCTGGGATTGTATCCCAAAGAGATCATAAACAGACTTACACAAAAATATTTATAGCTGCACTCTTTGTGGTGGCAAAAAACTGGAAAGCAAGGATATGCCCTTCAATTGGGGAATGGCTGAACAAATTGTGGTATATGTTGGTGATGGAATACTATTGTGCTCAAAGGAATAAACTGGAGGAATTCCATGTGAACTGGAAAGACCTCCAGGAACTGATGCGGAGTGAAAGGAGCAGAGCCAGAAGAACATTGTACACAGAGACAGATACACTGTGGTAAAATAGAATGTAATGGACTTCTGTACCAGCAGCAATGCAATGACCCAGGACAATTCTGAGGGATTTATGAAAAAGAACACTACCCACATTCAGAGGAAGAACTACAGGAGTGGAAACACAGTAGAAAAACAACTGCTTGAACACTTGGGTTAATGAGGACATGATTGGGGATGTAGACCTAAAAAGACCACACCCATGTAACTATCAATAATATGTAAATAAGTCTTGACTGACCACACATGTTAAAACCAGTGGAAATACGAGTTAGCTATGGTGGTGGTGGGGGTGGATTTGAGGGAGAGAGGGTAAAATAAAAACATGAATTATGTAACTGTGGAAATTTTTTCTAAAAATAAAATATTATAAAATAGAAAAAAAAAGCAACAACAACGACAACAACAAAAGATAGGCACTGGTCATTATTCTTTGTAGAGGTGAAAGACAATATGTGGGGAATCTTGCATAAACTATCAGACTTGGTTGATTTGTTAGTTTTGATGAACTGCATTTTTTCTTTTGGAATATAAGAAATTATTTGTTGGGTAAGAAGAAGGTCTCTTTTAAAAAGTTAAGGCAACATGCAGAAAAATGCATCAATGCAAATTAAAATGAAAAAAATAATTAGCCAATTTTATTTTATAGGTTTGCATGGAGAAAAATTTCAATCGGTTATTTTTGCTGTAGAGAAGCCAAAGTTCTTCATAAGGGAAACCTCTATGAGATCAATTAATGACACCCTGACTTTCATCCATAAATAAGAAAATATAGGATAGTTGTATTAATTAAAGCAACTGATTTTCAAACACAAGAAAAAGATACATTATTGTAGCTTTTTCTTTCAAATGTTTAAGATTATGGTGCCGAATAAATGGCCCAATGATGAATAAATAAAATAACAACAATAATAATGTAAACAAACATCCTTCATGCCCACCTATTTTAGTTTTCTTTTCCAGATTATTTTTTATATGACAGAAACCAATTCAAAACAATACATATTTGATATGAGAAAAATGCTAATTCTTAGAATAATATGGGCAATGTGTAATCTATTCACCAATACTCTGGTAATCAAAATTACTATGTGGCATTTGGTCTGGAAATGATGTTATTAAAGAGTATTATTGCTTGTGTTGCTTGGAATGGAGGTATGGAGTGAAGATAGTGGGGTATGGGAATAGGGTAAGGGAAGCCTTGCTTCACCAAAGTAAGAGAACCCTGATTATCATGGAAAGATTGATTATCATGGAAAGATTCTCCAAAGTTCCTCAGTTCTCAAGTTACCACAGACACCCAATACTTCCTGTAAGCCCTGAAGTCAGCATCAACTGACTGTTTCTCTACAACAAATATTTTACTTTATAAACCCATTCCACAGAATTGAAAAACTGTCCACAGAACGGCTACTAAGTTGTCATATAGCATCATAAAACTTAATGTGGAAAGTAGAGGCAAGTGAATGAAAAGGCATGAAATCTATTTTGCAATTACTTCTTTCTAGTTTGATTCTCTTTTTTGTTGTTCTTGTTCTTTTTTTTTGATGGACAAAAACCCACATCCTGCTCTCCTGGCTTCCTCACCATTCAGGAGCACTTATTTGAATGTAATCCAAGGAAGTTAAATTAATCAACTACTATATACTTAGCATCAATTCTCAACCAACACTGTGTTCTGTTCTCTAAGACATAAATAATAAGTGTACCCAAGAATATTTTGATCTACTTGAGGAGATAAGTGCCAAATAAGATTAATCTGAGGGTTCCCATTGAACAAACCTCATAATTTCACTCATGACATGGGGAAAAGTCTATTTTCATCAGTGTGTAAAAGTATTTCTGAGAACACACATAGATTTTCACAATTGTCTCATGTTTATGATTTTATGTCTACTTGTCATCTTCCCATACTACTGTCTCCTCCAGGACCATTAGACTTCCAGAAAATATGCCCAATATGAATATATTCCATTTATCTTTGGAAGTAAGAGTCCTGGAGTCACACTATCCTGATTGGTGATTCAGCCAATACAAATGCGTGTGGCTCTATATATATGGCCATGCTTCATATCCACAGCCATCATCTTGCTCTATCTACCCTGCTGTCACACATGTAATACTTCTTCCATCTCTTGCTCTAGGAACAAAAATTAAATTAATGCTATTATTGCCTCTGGAAGGGTGTGACAACTGACTTCCTTATTGTTCACTCATCCCCATGACTTCCCAACTAAAATACCCTTCCTGGGCTACCACTCCCTTACCTACATTTTCTTCTTCCAGAACATAGAGGGATAATCTTACTTTTGTTTTTGTGTCTCCAGCACTTAGCATAAAGTAGACACAAATAAATAATTTTCTTTCATTCATTTCTACCAGTTATTTTTCTGTGACAAAATAACTCATCCATTTTATTTTTTTAATCATTTTTAATTAATTAATTTGTTTATTACATTTAAATACCCAGTTATTCTACATTTTAAAGTAGCTCTTCTTTGTGTGGGTAGAATTAGAAGCCAAATTTTTTCCAAAAGTTAGAAAGAATCACTATAAAATGGCATTTCCTTTTTAGGGAAATTTTAGTAATGTTAAATGGAATGAACGTGTTCTATGAAAGTTCCCGATAGCCAGGCCAGCCTGTGTCTAAGTAAGCCTAAAAGGAATCCTATTTCTTTGAAGGTTTTTAAAAGAAGCAAAATCTCCCCCATTAGAAATCTATTTTTATTTGGAGTCCCAGAGGTTAAAGCTTAGGTTACTCCTAGTTAGACGGGTTTGTGTTTTGCATGTTTCTGTCTTCTCTTCCCAGAACATGCTGTTACATCACAGGACACATCCTGAAGTAATCGAAGGTATCCTGTTCCAAATTTCCCTGGCCGCGATGGGTTCCGGAAGCAGTCACCATATGTCATACTCTGCGCTGTTGGGAGCTACTTTTATCTAAGGCATCGCTTCAGTATTCGCTTCTATATCTAATTCCTTTTTCATTAAAGAGAGGAAAGGATCGGGAAAACGAAGCCTTTCACTGGCACGGGAGGAGGCGGATCCAGTCCGATGTTTTGTTTTGGGGGGCCCGCGTTCAGCCCAGCCAGAGGCGAAGGTGAAGCCAGAGACGCTGCCATGTTGTTGAAATCATAGAACTCCATAACCAGGGTGTGGAAAGCAGTATTGTATAAACACCCTAATGTATGACACATGACTAAGTGATAAATCTTGACACATTTACCAAACAAAGTGAAAATCTTCATTTGTCTTAGGGAACGGGAAGTGCTCCCATGTGTTCGGACATCTGTATGCTCAACATGTGGCGATTATTGTGCGGAGAAATCGGAGCCCGGACTTGCTGTAGGAAATTAAGCACCCATCGATTAGCACCTTTCTCCGCGCCATCCCTCTCCCTCCCTCTCCCGCTCCCGCCCCACCACCTAAGGCAAAGAGGAGGACGCTTGGGATCCTGGTTCTTGGAGGAAGAGATTTTTGCTCAATGATTTCTTAGAGATCCCAAGTGGCTTAGACCCCAGCAAGAGCTGTGAACTATCACACCGTCTCTCTCTTAAGGATACCTGCAGGATTTTCTGACACACCATTACTGTGTGTTTACTTAAGCACTAAAATTAAATACACATAATGAAGCCATCTGTAGCAAACAGAATTAATAAGTGGAATACCATATTGCTATGATGATGTGTATTCAATAAACATACAACGCACAGGCATACACCATTCTCTTTGGAACATGGCATTTCTCAGGCTTTGCTGTACACATTTGAATATGTCCCAAGTTATTTTGGTCACAGGGGATTACTTACTGAGGCTGGAAACCTCTCCAGCAAATTTGTCCCATAAAATGTTTTTCACGCCATGCAAGAGAAATTATTATGAAAGTATAATGCAATATACACATGTTCATTAATTTGTTTGGGAAGCTGTTCCAATGGGTACAAGGAAGTAAATAAATACTCTCACTTTCTGTTCTTTTGGGTGTCCAGTTCTCTTCTTATACCTCCCTCTACTTTCTTATCAGGGACATACATTAACCAGTGTTGATTTTGATTTGTTTTGCAAGACAAATATGGGCCATACCAAGATAATGTTGAGCTGTCCAAGTCTTTCTATCAGAATTTCCTGGCAAAGCAAAGAAATAAGATAAGAAGCAATCATCCCTGAAATGTACCTGGATTCTATACAAATATAGGATGATCTGATTATTTATGCCATTTCGGTCAGGTCTATGTTTGTCTTTATTTCACAAGCAAATTTCATATCAAGATGGAGATCAAAAAAGCTTGACTGAAGCAAGGAAACAGAATTTAGCCTTTGGACTATTTTGTGGAGGTTAAACTGAAGTTCAGATTCATTTCTTTCATGTGGCCCTTTGATAAAACAGGGCACAGACTGATGAGTGTGAAGCAATGCTAGTAGTCTTTTGAAAATGAATATGGCACTCCAGATGGTGCTACTCCCTATGGATGTATATGGATAAACAAGCCCTACTATAACCAATGTCTTCTTCCATCCTGCTTGTGTGGGAACACTGCCAGTGTACTGCCTATTGGCTCTACCTGGAAAGCCTTGGCATTTCCTGTGGCTTTGATTTGTGGATGCTATAGATTACTTGCCATTTTGTGTAAACAACTATATTCTACCCCTAATATTGTCCCTACAATGGATTCTGTCTGCCATTTACAAAAAAACAATAATAGTAACAAAATATATACAAGCATTATGGCTGAGATTTATATTTACATCTCAAATGGATTAGTGACAGTAAAGTATACTTTCTGCCCATTTGGTCATGTTATGGTCTACTCCATTAATGGTATAAAGGTATGGCCTAATTTCTGATCAATGTTTGAAACTCATGACTAGTCACACTTGGATCATTGATAGGTAAAGTATTAATTTTTAAACTTGATTCTCCCTGCTTTGTTTAATATCTTCTCTTTTCCTTTCAAAATGCTTGTAGATACTCTTCTTTTTAAACCTTGTTGTCACTTATCAATGACACTTTTATCCCCCACAAGTATCCCCTCTCTCTCCCTAAACTTCTACAGAAATAGAATCATAATATGATAGATTTGGAACTAGAAGGGATCTTAAAGGGACAACTGCTGGTGGGTCTACCTCAAATCTCTCCTCACTCCTATCCATCATCCATTCAGTCATCAAAGTGATTTTCCTAAAGCGTAGATTTTCTGATCATGCCACCTTCCTTCTGAATAAATTCAAGTAGCTCCTTATTCCCTCTAGGATCAAACACAAAACGCTCTGTTTAAAGTTTAAAACCCTTCATAGCCAAGCCTCTTCCCATCCTCCTAGTTTTCTTACTTCTTATACCCACCACAGGACTCTTAGATCCAGTGACACTGGCCTCCTTGCTTTTCCACGAACAAGGCACTCCATCTTTTTTTGGCTCTGGACATTTTCACCAGCTTTCCTCCATGCCTGCAATGCTAATGTTCTCCATCTCTGTCTACTGCCTTCCCTGACTTCCTTTGAATCCCTAGTAAAATCTTGTCATCTACAGGAAGCCTTTCCCAAACTCTCTTACTTTTGTTGCTCTTGCTCTTATTTCCTGTTTATCCTGTATATGATTTGTTCATACATATTTGTTTTCTTGTTGTCTCCCCCTTTAGACTGTGAGCTCCTTGAAGACAGGAACTATCTTTTTCATATCCCAAGAGCTTAGTGCGGTGCCTGGTACATAGTAGGTATTTAATAAATGTTTACAGATTGATTTACTAAAGGTCATCTAGTCCAGTCTTCTGTCCTTCCTCTGTCTCTGTCTCTGTCTCTTTCTCTCTGTCTCTGTCTCTATCTATATAATGAATATCATATATCTTGCCTTCCCAATAGATGGGGGAGGGAGAGAGCTCAGAAATGAATATATATGGATATATTTAATATATATATATATATATATTAACACATTGGTGCAATGGATAAAACAGTAGAACAATAGACCTTGAATCAGGTAGACTGACTTAAAATCCAAGGTGTAGCACTAGTTGTGTGATCCTGGGTAAAATTACTTAACTTTGCTGAGTCTCAGTCTTTCAATCTATAAAATGGGAGTAATAATAACACCTACCTTCAGAGTTGATGTGAGGTAAAGTGAGCTATTATGTTGAAGGCACTTTGCAAACCTTAGGTTGCTGTATAATTATTAGCTATTATTATTATTATTATTACCTGGCAATATATGCTTCATGGAATATATGTTCCATAGACCTTATTCCACTTACTGAAGAGTGACCCTATTCTGTAATCTCCCTGTTTATGATTCTGTCCTCCCATTTGACATTGAATCTGGGCTGGGTATATAGGTATACATGATAGAATTTCTCTGTTACTGAGAGCATGGTCATTCTTATACTGGTAGAGGATATATACTATATTGCTTCTCTATGGATATTGATTTCCAGCTACAGCTTGATGCTTTCAATGACCTTATTACAGGTCATTAGAAGAGGGTATGTTAGCTTTCTTTTTTTATGTGCCTTGCCTGACAGCATGGGATAATGTTACCAAGACAGTAAAATTTTGTTATAAATTATAATTCTTCCACTTGGAAGTCCTAAGCCTGCTTCAAGGTTCAGTTCAGCAATTAATTACAGGAGAGTTTTTCTAATCCCTCACAGTTGTTAGAATTCTTTCATACCTCCTTCTGCTAAATTACTTTGTATGTACTTTATATTTATTCATTGGTATACATTTTTTTCTTTTAAGTAGACTAAAAACTCCTTCAGGGCAGGGACTATTTCATTTTTGTTATGAATCTTCAGGTCCTAGTCCAGTACCTGGCACAAAGTTGGCATTAAATAAATGTGTGTTGAACTGAAGTCTGTGAAAAGTATGTGGTAGTATATTATGTTAGATCCAACCTTAAGGCCAGAGAAAAAAGCAATTAACTGAAAGAATTTCAGATAGTACATTAAATGAAATGATAGAAATAGGCAGTAAGAAACTGTATGAATTGCTTTATAGGTTCCCAACCTCATCCTCATATATGTTGATCAAAGATAGATTCCACAGACTTCTATCCAGAAACCTTGACTATTTTCACAAGATTTCACCCCAAAAGATAAAATCTCCTCTTGCTTTATATCATTTCAGAAGATATTTTTTCAGCATCCTCTCTATTAACCCTCAGAATCCCAGACCTGAGGTCTCATAAAATTATATCTGAATTATGATTATCTTTACAAAGGAGAGGAGATTGAAAGCTTCTTGCCCCTCAAAGTCATTTTTTGCTCATTCTCCTTAAACCTTGCTATAAAAAGCCTTTACAGAGCTGCTTAGGGTCCTGTACATCATCACTGCAAAAGAGGTTTCAATATAGGACTTGAGTATTAATGCTGCCAGCTACACTGCTTCTTTGAATAAGAAGCTTGCAACTGCTTTCAGAGAGTCTCCATCACATGGAGCCCTTTGATGGCCCAGAGTCCCCTGCTTCCCACAGCACTTGAGGCCAAGACTTAAAAAAAAAATAAAGCCTTGGAACAGTTAGTGGCTGAGAAGTAGTAAATCTCTTCTTGTAAATCGCTCTTAAGCTGTTGGCTAGGGAACTATTTTCTGTTTGTTGAAGTAAATGTTTTTTTGCGGGTCTGAGAAAGCTCTCCTTGGACCCGCTAGATTATGCATAGTAGCAGCACTGTGTCACTACCAGTACTTTGCATCTCTTCACTCTGAAACATCTGTGTTTAAGTTGCTCTTCCTGCTGCTGAGAACATCCTGCCATAGCGAGGATTAAAGCATTGCCAAGTAGGCATTGACTCAATAAGCCAGAGCCGTTCCAAAGGATACACTGCAAAGGAGCAGTTTACAATCCATTGTGCCAATGATCTGCTGATTAGCTGAGCATAAGGGGTCTGAAGGGCCTCCTTGAACCCAAATGGATTTCAATTAGGTCTTTTCTTTAATACTGCCTGAAAATAATGTTTATTTAAAAAACATCATTAAACAACAAAAAACAGCCACAGCATCAAAATCAATTCTTTGAATGCCTGTGATATGCCCAGCATATTCTATGGGGTTTGAAAACACAAACTGTTTGAAATATCCTTTTGCTCTCCAGACAAAACTCCAGTTATACTTCACGTTAGAGTTGGTGTCCAACTCATTCCTTGTAGAATGGAAGGTAAGATGGAAGGAAATCAGGATGATGATGGATGAACAAATCTCTATCTGTCAACTTTTGGCTTTCACGTTTTATTGTTCTTTTAACCTTTAGAAACTGGAATACTAAGGTGTTGAAAACAATTCCATTAAGAGGAGTGAAAATTGCATTTTTTGCATTAAAAAATGATAGAACTCTGCTAATCTTTAATGTGTGTTTATATACAGAGAGACAGACAGATGGACAGAGTGAAGAAGGAAGAGCATATACTCTATATAGAGGTAGCTTAGTAAATAGAGAATTGTTCTTGGAACCGGCAAATCCTAATTTCAATTTCTGCTTCTAACATACACCAACTGTATGACCATGGGCAAATCATTTAATCTCTCAGTGCTTTAAGTGACCCTCTAAGACTCTAGGTTGCAAAGAAGATGGCAACCTGCTTCGACAGAGGACTTCCTTCCAATGCTAATGTCATTACAAGCCAAATCTCTAGCTCTAACCTTTATCTAGGGCACCTATAATTCAATGGTTAAAAACATTGGTTCTGGAGTCAAAAGACCTGAATTCAAATCCAGCCTTCAGACACTTCCTAGCTGTATGATCTTGGGCAAGTCACTTAATTTCTGTATGCCTGCTTGGCAGCTTTGTGGCTCTACAGATAAAGTGCTGGGTCTGGAGTAAAAAAGTCCTGAGTTCAAATATAGCCTTCAGACACTTCCTATCTATGTGAACCTGGACAAGGCATTTAACCTCCAATTGCCTGATAGAAGGATCCAGTGGATCCACTGAGGAAGGAAATGGCAAACAAGTCCAGTATCCTTTCCAAGAAAACCCAATGGATAGCTATTGTCCACAGAGTCATGCACCACTGAATGACTGTACAACCACAAGAATCCTTTATCTCTCCTATAATTTAGAGTCCTATCAATAACTTTAAAACATCAGATAAACCTTAATCTTTTCCTAATACCTATATGCTTATATCCAATTTTCTCAGCCCATTATTCAGATAGCATTAAGTAAGGGACAGATAATTGGATTTGACATCAGTGGGACCTGGGCTCAAATCCTGTTTCAGATACTAATAATTTGTGTGGTTCTTGGCCATTTAACTTCTATTTACTTCAGTTTCCTCATATGAGGATGAGGAATGTTGGAATTCCTTTCCAGCACTAAATCTCTGATCCTAGGAATTTAAAAATAAAATTAGTTGACCAACCTTATAGTCCCCTCTCACCTTTTATGAAAGTACTGCTCTAAATATGTTGGTTTTTCCTCAAAAAGAGTTTTCTTTCTATTTTGTATTGCTAAAATACTTTTCTATGACTTCAACTGTCTCTTCCTTCCTAGTCAATATACTCAATTTGAGTCACATCTCCTATTAACCCTAATCAGAGATCAAATTAACCTACAGCAATTTCACCCACTTTTGAACTCTTGCCCATTTATTATCTCTACTAACATTCTGTTTCGTAATATATCTTATATTATTCTCTTATATTTTTCTTACGGAAACCATATTGTAAACTCCTTGAGGTCAGGAACATTGTCTTATGTTTCTTTTATAAGACAGCTCTTCAAACAATATACACATTGACTACGATAATGTAAACGAAAAGAATAGTAAAGTGAAACCAGATTCTGAGTAATTGCAATGATCAAGCCTGGCTCCAGAGAACAGATAATCAGAGTCACAGTATTTTAGATCTGGAAGGATTCTCAACCATCATCAAGACCTATTCATTCCTTAAAGCCCCTTCCCCTGGCCACCATCTGCCCACATAACATAGCTAACAAGAAGTCTTCCAGCCTTTGCTTGAAAATTTTCAGTGGAGAGCTTAATAATTCCTGAAGCTGCCCCATTTTCTTAGAATTTTTTGGTTGATATTGTCTTGAATTTCCTCCTAAAAAATTCTACCCATTGGTCTTGGTTCTTATCTCTGAGACCAAAGAATAAAGTCCATTCTTCCTTCATAAGGCTCATAAGAAAGGTTAAATGATATTGTCTAATGAAACTACCATTGAGAGAGTAAGACTGCTAATTGTGGTTCTTCTGGGGAAAACCCTTAATAGTTACATTCCAAGTTTTTTAATGGCCTCATTGTGTATTGGTTCTAAGGCTGAAGAGTGGTAAGGACTAGGCAATGGAAGGGGGTTTCATGCTTGTCCAGGTTCATATATCTGGGATATTGGGGCCAAATGTGTGAGGTCACATTTGAACCCAGCTCCTCCTGTCTCTAAACCTTGCTCTCAATCCTCGGAGCTACCCCCCTGGCCCCTATACTATGTTCTCTTACTTGATTTCCTATCAGTCACTTTCTACATGGATTATAATGTGATTTTTACACAAACTAGTGACTGGAAAAGTTATATTTACCCATTGTGTTACTCTTTTCAGATAGCATCTTGCCTTAATGAACTTTTAAAAGTTCTTTGAAGGTAATGCAAATACTGAAAGTTTCATTTCATCTGGAAGACTAAGGAAGAAGATCTGTTAAATGTGCATAGATTTGGCACCACCATGTCAGAGCCACCATGTCTGTGACTGTGTACTGTGTCAGTAACATAATGCTCTGACCAAGCAAGTCACCTTCCCTTCTCTAGTCCTCAGTCTCCTCATCTGTAAAATAGGAAGTATGGTCAAGTTTCACCCTGAGGTCCCATCCAGGTCTAAGATCTATGATGATAATGAAAGCCCTTTCTTTTTCCCGCACTCAGCAGGTACAGAGACGAACCTCAATAAGGATTCACAAGAATACTCATTGTTTCAAAATTATTAATTCACATAGAAACTCGGATGGACAGATATTTTTATTCTCAGTTTAAAAACAAGGAATATAGCAGGTTTGGTGTTGATGGTAGTGTTTTTTAGACCACCCAATGAGCTTGAAAGGAAAGCTAAAATTGAAACCTAGAAGCTTTTGCTTCCAATGACTACCATGAGATCATTAGGCTTCTCTGCCTCACCCTGAAATATAGGAAAAGTTATTTTAGCCACAAAAGGCCAAACCTCAGAAAGTTTAGTATTCTGTTTTTCATAAAGTTCCCAAAAATGTGGATGCTTATCTGAATGTTATCTGAACTATTCATATCTCTTGGGAAAGAATAATTGGACTGGAAATTTCCTAAGAACAAGCTTTCTTGTAAACTTTCCAGGACTGTCTGCTTTTGGTCAGGCTAGAAATATCTCTCCTCCAGGCCTCTGACCCTCTTTCTGCACTTCTGCTGTTGATGACGATGAAGACAGTAATGCAAAACACAGTGGCAAAATATAATGGGAACTCCTTTTAGCTCCTCTCAGTAGTTCAATTCCTATTTCATCTAAATTTTGACAAGCATTGCCTGTCCTCTAAACATGTTCTCCTAGGAATAGTTGAAAGTCTTTTTAGGTGCCTGTCCCTGAGATGACACCATTCATGCTTAAATTAAGTATAAAACTTTCTTTTGTTTTTCCCTCCAGAAAATAATGTCATTTAAAATAATGTAATGCTATTTTCTCAGGGAAACAACAGAAGCCTAGCAAGGGACATCAACCCTGGAAGAATGCCCAGACAACAGTGTTGGTGGCAGAAGAACCAAAGAAGGAAAGAAAAGAAAAAGGAATGTAAAATAATGCAAAGAAAGGGGAAACTAGGGCATAAGTGTGTCAAGATATTAAATCATTTGCTTCCTGATACTAAGACTTTATGAATAATTGGTGTTTGACTATTACAACCTCCTGCTTAAAGTGAGTGGCTTTTTTCTTCCTTATTTTGGTAAAATAGAGTTGACTACTGTTACAGATATTGAAGAACTTTTAAAATATAGGTATAAATTTCCCTTTTTAAAAGCATTATTGGTCACCTTCCAGAAAAACACAATTCTACAATTCATTTTATACTAAGAATAGTGAGTTATCCTTTCTACTGTTTAAGTTCTTTCTCTCTCTGAGCTTCTCTTTCTCTTTCTCTTTTAGCAAGCCTCTCTCTCTCTCTCTCTCTCTCTCTCTCTCTCTCTCTCTCTCTCTCTCTCTCTCCCCCCTCCTTTTTTCCATCCCTCTCCCTCTCTCTCCATCTCTTCCTCTCTTCCTCTCTCTGTCTCTGTCTGTCTTTGCCTGTCTCTTTCTTTCCCTCCCTTTTTCCTTCCCTCTCTCCCTCTCTCTCTGTCTCTCCTTCCCTCTCTCTCCACCTCTCCCTCCCTTTCTCTGTCTCTCCCTCCCTCTCTCTGTCTTCCTTCCTCTTTGTTTCTGTCTTTGTTTCTCTTCTTCTCTGTTTCTCTCTCTGAGATGTGAAGTTGTAAATTCTCTAGCAGTATGCATATGCAGTTGAAACCATATGACTGTTGAGTGAAGTCTGGTGAGATTATTGATCATTTGCAATATGCTATGGAATTTCTGTAGAAAGCCCTTAGTAAATTTGATTTATGTCAGTTAAAGCTGATCTGAATCACCAATATACTATTCTTATTTTGTAAAAGCAACTTCTCCAGGATGGTCTTTCTTTTGTTTGAAGAATCTACTCTTTATTCTTGAATTTTCCCCACTCAGAGCTCCACAGTAGATTATCAACTTGAGGGAAAAAGCCATCTCCATTTTGTTTCTCCTTTTCTAGTAACAGGGAGACTGTTTGATGTAGTGAATAGAAATCAAGCCTCAGAATGAGGAAAATTTAGGTTCTGATCCTGCCTCTGATACATTTTGGCTGTGTGAACTTTAACTTTTTAGTATCGCAGGTCACTCTTTAATGGTGTAGAATAATTGCTAGATTGCATCGGTAGAGGGAGTTTCCCTACCACATTTAATAATTACTTAATTAATTAATTACCAATTAAATCGTCTATCTGGCTTAAAAATTGTTGCAATTACCCAGTTACCTAAGGCATCTTTTGCATTGCGGGTGCCAGGTAAATGTTTGTTGAGTTTAATTTTTTTTAAACCCTTACCTTACATCTTAGAATCTAAACTGTGTATTGGTTCTAAGGCAGAAGAGTGATAAGGGCCAGGCAATGGGGGTGAAGTGACTTGCCCAAAGTCACACAGCTAGGAAGTGTCTCAGGCCAGATTTGAACCCAGGACCTCCTGTCTCTGGGTCTGACTCTCAATCCACTGAGCTGCCTAGCTGCCCCCAGTTTAATTTTTTAACTGAAGTTTTGCATATCCTACTCTAATTCCTATAATGCCTTTTTAGTTCCTCTCTACCTAGACAAACCTTGAAGGGTCAGTCCTAGACACACCATCTTCCAATCACTTCATTCTGTACTGATCAATCAATCAATAATCAATAAACATTCATTAAATACCCATTATGTGCCCCACCCTCTCTTCCCTCTTTGTTGAATTTTTTTTTTTCTGTCTGGCTCAATATGAGGCAAAATTATATTTTGCCTGGCATTGTTTCACAATGCATTATCTCTCCACCAAGGTTGTAAATTGGAAGAAAGGTATCATATCTCATATTTCCATTGACTCTATATCAGTACATACTAAATTACTATTTCAGTAGTTGGCAGAATATTTTAGAGGTGAATGAGACTTTAGAGATCATCTAATCCAATTTATTTATAAGGAAACTCAAGTATCAACTGACAGTTTACCTAGCCAATGTCATTCAGTAAGTTAATGGTCGACATGCAGCTTGAACTCATGTCCTCTACCTCACTGGATAGTTCAGTGTATCATCTACATTTTTATGTTGTTTTTATATATACTGAATATATATTTCTTTAATAAATGAACTGAATTTTTTTGGTAAAGTCTTATTTTTCCATCAATGTAGAGAGCCAGGAGTAAATCACCTCCATAAAAGCAACTCATCTATAATTTTAGTTTAGTGAACTGTCCAAGGCACTTAAAAGCTATATGCTTTGTCAAACCTTGTCATATAACAGAGGTAAGACTTGAACTCAAGACTTTCCAATTTCTAAACAGACCTATAGTCCACTATTCTATATTATCACTCAAGGAAAATAACAGTGACATAAACTACAGAAAATGCAAAGCATCATCCCAATTTTTAACCATAATAAAGAATTGCACTGGACATAACTCCATATGTGTTTCAGTCCTTTACTTTGTTTTGTCATTGTGTCTACTCAATTGAATAGGACCATTTCTTTGAAAGAAATCCCTTCCCCTCATCACTCTTCACTCTTTATGGGTGAAAATCATGAAGGTTAACACTAAATGAATGCCAGTTCTGTTCAACAAACATGTATTCGGTACCTACTATGTGCCAGGCACCATGTTATCTATCAACAATTACAAGTTTCTTTGGATAGAATAAAAATTTGATTCACTTTATGAAATAACAAATGACTTATAGCAATCACTTTTCCTTTCTTTCACAGTTCCCTAAATCAGTTTTAGGACTATGTAGCTATGATAGCATGAGGGATTTTAAAAACATAGATTGACATTTTAAATGTTTCCTCAAAGCACAGTATTCAGCAAAACCCTTCTTCATAGTCACACATCTGTGTTAAAATTGGTCTTCCAACGAGAGGGACTTTTCCGCCCCAAATCGAAA
The DNA here is from genome assembly GCF_016433145.1 of Gracilinanus agilis. Lineage (NCBI taxonomy): Eukaryota > Metazoa > Chordata > Mammalia > Didelphimorphia > Didelphidae > Gracilinanus > Gracilinanus agilis. Next base: position 590,901,910 of record NC_058131.1, on the reverse strand, counting down.
CGCAGCTTCCTTTTTCTGCACAAACAAAATTTTTGCTCCAAAGCAAATTCACACTTTCCATACAAATAAGAAATTCTCCTTCTTCCTCTTGGTCCTAATGCATGTAGGTGTATTTCTCTACCAACAGGCCAGCCTTGTTTCCTGCCAACTGCCCATCAGAGGAAAAAGAAAACACACACACAGTCACACACACACTCACAACACACACACACACATTGGTTGAGGGATTATTCAGATAATAGCTCTCAGAATTACCCAGCAGTTGTCAAATATCCCAGGATCATGTTGTGTGAATGGATAGCTGGAAAAACCCAGGAGTATCAGATTACAGGAAAGGGCTGCTACTTATTTATTTATTTTCCCCCTCCTTCTGTAACTAATTCCAAAAGCAGACCCTGCTTAGGAGTCTGACTACAAGAGAACAAGATAAATTCCTCAAAATTCTAATTGGAGAACAGTTGACTTAATTGGTGCCCATTTGGCAGACAATGGGAACAGAGCACTTGTTGGGTTTGATGGCACCCTAGGGGGATATAACCTTGCAACAGGCCAGAAAGCTCACAGGGACAGATTGTTTCCTGAGATGAAACCTTGAGACCAACGGATAGATTAACCCTACAACTGTCAAGCCCCATTAGGAGCAATCAGTAGTACAGAAGATACAGCAAGGGTTAAACATAGGAAGGGGGACCGACAATAGAGGCATACAAAGGGGAGGGAGAAAGACGGGCATCTATGTTAATAGCGAACATAAACATTTTTCTTTCAGGTTCAGATGCAGCCCTGATGGGTCAGAGATATTCATCAGTTTGAGGTGTTAAATGTCAACTCTTCCGAACCTTAACATTTCTGGTTACATTTGCTTATTGATGCAATCTGATGGTGTGAAGAAATTTTGGCATTATCTGTTGCATGAGAAACTAGAAACCGAGTGTGATGGAGGAGGAGGAAAGAGACTCTTGGAAATCGATAGATTCAGAGGGTCCCCTTCAGTTCTAACTAGCCAGCCAATTTAATTAAAGGAACATTTTTTTGTGTGCTAGAGGTTCGTGATAGAGGCACAGAATCCTTGCCCTCAAGAAGCTTAAAATAGCTGAGAGACTGACCATGAACCTCAGTCGATTGTAATTGAGGAGGTTGGACCAATATTTTCCAGGGAATCATGTAGTCTAGTCTATTATCCTATGATGCTATTTATCTCTGTCCTGACAGAAAAAAATACACATATACAATGACAATGTACGTCTATGTAGTATTTTGAGCTTCACTAAATGTTTTCTATACATTTTTATACATGAAGAAAATAACAAGAGATGGGCAGAAAGTCACTGGTTTTAGAACCAGAGGATTTAGGTTGAAATCCTTTGTAACACTTTAGGTTTGTGAAATGTTGACCTGTCAATAAAAATCCCCCAGCTTTGATTTTATCATCTGTAAAATAAGGGTCTAGATCAGTGATTCCCAAAGTGGGTGCTACCGCCCCCTGGTGGGTGCTGCAGCGATCCAGGGAGGCAATGATGGCCACAGGTGCATTTATCTTTCCTAGTAATTGCTACTAAAATTAAAAAAAAATTAATTTTCAAGGGGCTAAGTAATATTTTTTCTGGAAAGGGGGAGGTAGGCCAAAAAAGTTTGGGAACCACTGGTCTTGATGGCCATTTAGTTTTTTTTCAGCTCTAACTCTATAATCTTATGATCTTATTTGGTTTACATAACAGTGAAGTTTATATAATATTCCCAAAATAAAGAAATTGAACTTTAGAGAGATCAAGGGGCAAAGCTGAGGTTCAAATCCTGAATTGAAACCTTGAGCTCTCCAATAGATTATTCTGCTTTCTATAGAAACAGATACCTGTCTACACACATTTGTATGTAATATTCACATAGATGACTGTCTGATGACAAAAACAGAAGGTAAAAAACATGGAATAAATAAATAAAAGTTGTAAATATCTAACAAAGATTTTTATGGATAAGGCTAAAACAAAATTGTCCTCTTTGTTAAAGGAAAAACAAACTAAATCTTCCTTTGATCAAAAGGAGAAACATATTAGGAATATCTTTCATAATATTTCTCAATCCTTCAAAGTTCAAATATTGGGGATTATTTTTTGGAATCACAATGAGGAGGGTAGTTTTTATGTTTTTTCTTCTTCTTTCTACAAGGAGTCCAATCTCCTCTTTTATTGACAGCCCCTACTGCTTATTTGGATTTTATATGCTTTATGGTTAGCAACTGTGTGTAACATTTTTATTATAACGCTGAACACATGGTCAACCTGTGTATGTAATAAGAAAAAAAATAAATAAATGTGAGTAAGCAAAAAGACTGCTCTCAATTCACATTAGGATATGCACACTTGAGGGGGGTATTCTTTAAAGCATCTGGAGCCCAAAGCACATGGCAGGAGGTTATGAAACTCAATAGCTTGAAACGTATCAGCTGGAAGGAATATGACGATTAGAGAAAAAACAAAATGGAAGGATGTTTCTTATAGAAGATGCCTTCACACAAATATTGATTTCAATTGCTCCAAGTAAAATAAAGGTAAATGTTATCCCAAAGGTTGCTTTTCTAGTATTCAGGATCCATCAATTAATTAATCATATATCCTTTCCCAACTTCAAAAAGACAAGAACACATGACAGGAAGTCATTTTATAACCTAATTTTGAGTAATTCAGGTATCTATATATTTTAAGGCACTAAAAAAGCCAGGGATTAATTCTCTTCCTTTCTTATGGACATTACTTGAATATTGGGAACGAATTCAAGATTATAGACTAAAAGCAACACTTTAACCTTTAAAGTAGAAGACTGGTGAAATCCGTTTTGGTCTGAGTTCATCTGCCTGCCTTTCCCCTTTCTTCTGAAACTTTAATTTTATTGATAAATGAGATATGAAAATTTCTTATAGACAAAAATATGTATTTAAACAGTACTTTCTTCATTTCTGAGAGTTACACTCCTAAGCCAGCAATGGAAAGTTACACGATTTCTAACCAGAAAGTTCAATTTTGAATCAAGGCAAGAACATCTACTGTAACAGGGAGAAGTATTTAATGTAATCCAGGCTATTATCATTTGGCCTAAGATACTGTTAACACAGATGTAACTGCCATTTGTGGTGATGTGAGATCGAAAACCAAAACAAAAACTCCTCTGTGGACAAATGGAATTAGGTTTTATTGGGAAAAGAGAGGCATAGTAAGAAGAAAAGAGCATTTTCTGACCTAGTTAAATCAAAATAATGCAATTTAACCAAATAAGATGTATTACTTTAATTTAAAATTTTTTCTGACATTTGAAAGTCTGATCTCTCAGATTTCAGAGTTTTTTGTTTGTTTGTTTGTTTTTGAGCCATTTTAATTTGCATTCTCAGAGTGTGATTCTGTCTGGCACTTCTCATGCAATAACTTATTTTATTTATCTTTAATGCTCCTTGTCAGTGCATACCTGTTGTGCACCTTTATCGCTTTTCCTTGCATCTCTTATACCAAGCCCACTCAGCCCCAGGGCTTGTCAATTTTATGATGCATGGGGTATATTTTACTTAGGCCCCAACAAAGAAGGTCTTGAAGTAATTTAAAAACAAGTATTTCAGTTGGCATGCTGGGTGAAAAAAAAATCCCTTATTGACTAGTTTAATCTTGTATAATGTAATCTAATAATAAGGCCTATTCCCAGAGGCAATGCTCAATAGATATTATAGTGTTAAACATGTTTTACACAATGTTCTGTAACATTTTAAGTGGAACAAAACTGCCCACCTAGTTCCTTTTTACCTTGGTGTATGAATATAGCATTCATATTTCTTAGATGTCATTGTCTTTTAAAATTTCTTCAAAATCTATATTCAATTTGATAATAGTAATGACTGATATTTATAACACATTTTATTTTGCAAACTGCTTTATGTATATTATCTCATTTGAACTTCACAGCATCCCAATGAGAAAGAGTTATATTCTTATCTCCATTTAAGGATGAAGAGACTCAGAGAGATTAAGTCACTTGCTCAAAGTCACACAGCTAATACTATTAGAGTGGATTTGAATAAATAAACTCTGCTGACTCCCCACTAACTCCAATCCTTCCCAGGATTTTTATCTCCTCATATGTAAAATGAAGGGATCAAATTAGATTACCTCTGAATTCCTTTTAGTTCTAAAACTTAAATTCCTTTTTTATGAAGTTGGTAATTCAATAATTATCACCATTTTACAGATGAGGGAATTGAGGTTCAGAGAGATTAAGTCACTTGCCTTTGGTGACAGAATTTATAAGTATCAAAGTAAAGAATAGGACCTACACCTTATGACTCTAAGTCTAATACCTTTCCTACTACTTCATAAAATCATAGGTCTTTTGGCAAGTTTGTAGCACAGTGGAGGGAGTACTGGGACTGGAACCATGAAGACCTGGGTTCAAATCTTCCATCAGACACTTACTAATGTGTGACCCTAGGTTAATTTGTTAAATAGCCCTACCTCAATTTACTCCTGTGTAAAATGGTGCTAATAATACCATCCATGTCCTAAGGTTGTGGCAAGGATCAAATAAGATAGTATTTGTATAGCACCTAGCACAATAAAATTCTTTTCTTCCTCTTTTCCTTCTTTACTCCATTCTTCTTTCCTTTTGCAGATTAAGAGTTAGAAGGGACATTGAAGGTCATCTATTCCAATTTCCTCATTTTCCAAGTGAGGAAGCTAAATGTCAGGGACATCAAATATTTGCCCAAGGTTGTATAGATTGGTAGAGTGTGGATTCAAACCCATATTCTCTAACTGTAAACCCAGTGATCTTTCCAAAGCATTGTGCTCCTACAATTTATTATATTACCTAAATATTATTGGATACTTTTTATTATTGTTCAATTCATGTCTTTGAAATTTTTTTTCACCTGAAACAATCACATAACATAATACAAAAATTGGTAATTTTTTTTTTAGCCTTAACGTCCATATGCTCTAATATAAGGTAAGCCCTGTGAAGGTAGGTACTGTTTTGTTTTTGTCTTCTTTGTACCCCCAGTACTTAGCATAGATCCTTAACATGGCATATGTGTTTAACAAATATTTATCAAATTGATTTGATGCCCTGTTGGACAATTTGTTAATATGGGTTCAGTCTTTAAGTATTCCAAGTATACTTGGGTTAAAGGAAATGCCTAGAGTAACTGAAGACACTTGCTTCTCTTGCCAAGTGAAGATTTCCATTTGCTTTGCCTCCTCAAACCCATTGCACGTGTGTTTCAGTTTTCTAACCCCGATGCTGGAGAATTTTTTGTTTGTTTGTTTTTGTTTTGTTTTGTTTGGGCCTCTGCTGAAATAGTTGAGTAGTTCCATGTTTCACAATGGACACTATTCTTTTGTACTTTTAAGTTCCATTTTTTAGTGATTTTCTTATTTCAAATGCTCTTTTAAAAAAATAGGCTAGAAAGTTTTGTTTGTTTGTTTTTTAACCAGCCAAACATGTCTACAAAGCAATACTTTTAAAACTATAATATAAAGGAATTAAAGCCACACACAGCTTGCTTTCCCCTTGCAAAACAAAAGTTAAGGGTCAGGGGTCTGAAGGAAAACAATCTTTTGGCATTAGCAAATGTGGAGAATCAACATATGAGAGGAACTTTGGTCAAGCATGCTCCCATTTTCAACTTCAAGTCAAGGTCTGTAAGCTTCAGCTGGCAGAACAGCTGGAGATATCCGAAGAGTCTAACTTAGAATGCCTCTCTATTTATACGTGCAAGGAAGAATCCAGAAGCCATTTGTTTTATCTAAACTTTAACTGTAAAATTGTTCTATTCTATATTTTAAATTTTATTTCTACTTTAGCTTTATGTTGTCTATTGCTAATATTTTTATAATAATAATATTAATAATATGTAACATTTTATAATATGCTGCTTTACAAAGTACTCTTTTTTGCAGCTATTATAATTGTTGTTATTAAATCATTTGATGTTCGCCACAACCCAGGAATTATTATTATTTCCTTTTTCCAGATGAGAAAACTGATGCAGACATAGGGCATGTGACTTTCTCAGGGTCACACATCTAGTAAATGTCTGTGATGGATTTGAATTCAGGTCTTCTTAACTCCAATCCCTGTGTTCTATCTACTGTAGAACATGTATAATTCAAGTACTAATTATATTTATTTTTAAAAATTAAGTTTGTGTATGTATAATAAGGGCATTTATTCTCCATTGCTCAGTCTGGAAAGGAATATTATATCTGAAATTAAATAAGCTTTTCTGTTTTAGTGCAGAAAAAAACATTGCTAGTAGATGATCATTATAGATAATTCTGTATGTTGTTTTATACCAGTGGCTTCTCTGAAAGAAGGATTACAGTACAGTTATATACATACCCATCTTACCCTCAGGTAAGGTTTTTCTTTAAATATATCCTTTCCTACCTGAAAAGACTAAGTAATTACTACCTTGCTAATTGATATTACCAGTGTATTATTATTACTACTCTATGTAAAGCTTATAATCTAATCCATGGGTGGGGATTCTACTTGCCAAAACCCAGGAAAAAAATTATCCTAGTGATTTGTCTCTTTCTCCTGTTCTGAAGGAGAAGGAAATTTGTATTATCTGGTATATATACACAAAAATGGTCCTTATTGATGTCTCTAAATTTTTTAATTACATGTAACTCAATGTCTAAAGATATTTAGGGGTGTGTGTGTGTGTGTGTGTGTGTGTGTGTGTGTGTGTGTGTGTGTGTAGATCTGTTCTGAAAATGTCCACGGTAGGTCTAAAGCTGCTGTTAACCCATGTGAACTGGAGGTCTGGAATGTGTAACTGCATGCCCTTTAGCTAGGAGCAATGAATGAATGAATCATCAATACCTCCAACTCTTAACCTCCCATTTGTGCTGCATTCTCACGTTCCAAATGTCCAGTACATTTCTACTTGGAAATCCTATTGTCATCTTATAGTCAACATGCCCCAAAGGGAAGGAGCCAAGTTGATTAACTGAATCCTTCTCTGATCTTTGTAAAGTGACTAGTCCTCTTCAACTTTCTCCTTTCCATCCAGGGTACCTCTTCTATAAACAATGTCATCAAATCCTATTTAAAAATCTACTGTTTCCCCATCACCTCTGTGATAAACTCAGAGAGCTTAGCCTAGTTCTTAAAGCTTTCTGCAATCTATCTCTCAGTTGCTTGTCTAGTCATTCCTTATTATTATCTTTTATTCATTCTCTATTCTAATCAAATTGTTTTAAATTTCTCTTTCCCTTATATGATATTCTGCCTCCCATTGTACTTGCCAAAGCAGTAGACTCCCTGTGTCTCACATCACCTCTTTGAAACTTGCTTCCACAGTTCTGTTCCCATCTCCTACATAAGACTTTCCTGATTCCCCTAAATTGTCAATTTTCTCCCTCCTCAAATGTTTACAATTTTGTAGGTGCTTTGTATTAACTTATCTGTGTACAGGTCACAGACTCTAGTAGAAGAATTAACATACAACTGGGCATACAGCAAGCATTAGAGAATTAACATACAACTGGGCACATAGTAAGCATTAGAGAACTAACATACAACTGGGCACGTAGTAAACATTAGAGAATTAACATGCAACTGGGCACATAGTAAGCATTCAGTCACTATCAGCCAATTGATTAAAGAGTGTGATGATTAGGACTACAACTGCTTGCCTGCTTGAATATGACTTTGGGCAAGTAACTACCTCTATAAGTTTCAGTTTTCTCATCTGTAAAATGAGAAGGTTGGGACAAATGATCTCTTAGGTTACTTCCAGTTATAAATCTATGATCTTATAATTCTATATATCTATAATGTATACATTTTCAGAAACCAGCTATATGGTTTGTCAGTATATAAACTATACATGAGTATTAATCCCTTAATTTAATGATCAAATTTAACCAGAAAAAATGGTTCTTTTAGATGTCTTGAATTTATACTTTCTCAGATTCAGCTGAAGGAATTGGGGCTGTTTAATCTAGAAAAAAGAAGACTGATCTGGAACATGACAGCTGTCTTCAAGTAGTTGAAGGACTGTCATGTGGAAGAGGGATTAGACTTGTTCTGGTTGGACCCAGAGGGCAGAACTTGGAGCATTACGTAGAAACTAAAAAGAGACATAGTTTTGATTAAAGGGGGAAAAATCAACTTCTCAACAATTATAGCTGTACAAAATAGAATGGGCTCCCTTAGGAAACAAAAAGTTATTCCTCACTGAAGATCTCCAAGTAAATGTTGAGTAATCACTTGTTGTATACTATGAAGAGGTCATTAAAAAATTGAAGGGTTTTACTAAATGGTTTCTGAGGCACCTCCTACCTCTCAGTTTCCATAATTTTGATTGTTATTAAATTATGTCTCCAACTGGAATGGGTTTAGAGGAATTTTAGAGAATAAAGCTGAGTTGGACTGCAATTGAATGGATCGGGTTGCCACTCCCCCTTACATGGAACATTCTCTATAAGTCTGCCCAGATAAGTACAATAGACAAGGTGAAACCTTTTATGCCTAATAATAAAATACAGTTTAGTAAGACTTGCTTCATAGAGACTCAGTCTGTGATAATTTTTTTACATTTGGTTAACCATGCATTTAATCCAAAATGTAGTCATTTAGCTAATGCATGTTAAATAGCAGATTAAGTTAACATATTTATTGAGCACTAACAACATAGAGGTTCTGGCTTGGACCATTCATAGACAGGATCTTGACTTGTGACATCCTTAAGTGCCTGTCTTAATACCTTCCTGGCACTTTTCAACATGCAAAATTATAGTATCCAAATATAAATGTGCAATTGTCATATATATTGTAAAAAATTGGGTGTTAAATGTCAGTGACAGTGTTTTGTTATTAAATTAATACTTACTGCACATATAAAATTATGCTACTAAATCTAAATGAAGCCCTTATGTGAAATTTAATTTAAGTATGACCAAAATTACCTTCATGATTACACATATTTTAGCTGAAGTTATTCAAAATTGTCTAACTTATTTGAATTATAATTTTTTAAAGAAGAGAACAGACTTTAATTTTGAGAATTTTATTAGTCTATTATTTTGGTAGTTATGTATCCAAAATAAAGAATTTTCAAGAGGGAGAAAGAATCTGGATCTGGTTGATAAATAGTTTTTCGATATGATACAAGTAAGGGATTTGGCTGTTTCATTTCTGGATTCATTTTTTTTTTTTGGTAAAAAGACAGTATTATACAGTGGTATGAGAACTGGATTTGGAGCCAGAAGACCTGGGTTGACAATCCCAGTTTAGCTGTGACATTGGGCCAATTATTTGTCCTCTCTGCAAATCAGTTTTTTTTTAATATATAAAATAAGGGGATTAGATTAGATGACCTTTCAAATCTCTCCCAGTTGAAAATCTTTGTTTTTATGATCCTATGAACAGATCTTAGTACATTCACATGTGGCTTCATATTTTTAGTTCTTTTATATTTATGTAAGGACCCCATTAGAGCAATGGATTCTATTAGACTCAGCATGAACCTCAAGTAATCAGCCCTGTTCATTTGAATGAGGTGATCATTCAATTATCTTAGAAATTTCCTTGAATAGTTACTTTTATTAAATAGGTGAGATATTTAGGAACATCTAGGCATCCTATGTATGACCCAAAACAATCTTATAATGATGCTACTCTTAATTTTTCTATATTGATTTCTAACCTTTCTGAGGGAAGGACTCTTATTTCTCCATGGTTTCTGATCACTTAGTTTTTCTGGACTGGGGTAACCCAGCATGCCACATGTTTTCCTAACAAATTGCATTCGGACACTTTCCGACACTTTCATTATTTTAACTCAGGTAATAATTAGTCACTGTCAGAGGAAGGACTTAGGTTGTGCAAATCAGAATAAATTTACCTTGCTGTAGCAGCAGTCACAAATGAAGCAATAAATTAGAAATAGCAAATTGTTACGGACTTAAGAGATCACAAATCAAAATCGCTCCCTGCAATCCAGGAAACAGTAGTGGGCTGCCAAGATTTCTTTGAGGGCTTAATTTTTCTAGACAACTTTTGGGGTGAATCAATTGTACCCAAATCAGGAGATTTCTTCCCTCTTTCATGGAGGTAATATCTTTAGTCTATCTAAATGACAGGTGAAGATTTCTTCTTAAGAAGAAATGCCTTTTACCATTATGAGGTTTATTTCATGAAGTATTTTTTCTATGTATACATATAGTTTATAGTTTTTCTATACTTTCATCAAATCCTCTCTAAGGATCAGCTGACTATCTGAACTCAATTTAATTAAATAAATATTGATAAAATGCTACATACCTTCAACTATGTTAAAACCATAGGCATTCACAAAATTATGGTTTTATTTTCCCTCAAGTAGTTGACAGTCATTTAGAAGGTATGGCACAAACCAATAAAAGGATTATATAACATTGCAATGTAATATTAATAAAGTAATAAACTGACACTAACCATATGTCAAAGTATTAGTAAAGAGATGAGTATTCAGGAAATAGAAAGGTTATTGTTGATTGGGTATCTTCACAGAGGGAAAACTTAGAGAGGTATACCTGGAAGGGTCAGTAGGATTCAGTTATACAAGAAGTACTTTAGATATTATGGAATAACAGAGGAGAGAAATCCATAGTGATATGCCATGGCATTGGTACCAAGGCTTTAGGAGGTAGGACCAGGAAAAGACTAATTCATGGTATAAGAAAGAGATGAAGGAAACAATCACAGAATAATATAGTAAGAGCTTAATATATTATAGACCCAGTTTCTAGTGACTGCCCATAAAAATACATACTATCTACCATCCTTATTCACTTTTTGTCCTGTTGCTTCCTTCTCTTTAATAATTTGTCCCTCTTCAGATCACACTCACACACACACACACACACACACACACACACACACACACACACACCCCCTTCAAAATCATATTTGAAATAGCTTTTACAGGAAGAATTTCCTGGCTAATTTCAAATAATTCTGTACCCTTTCAGAATATATATATATTCTGAAATATATTACATATATTATCTGAATAATAATTATTAATATAATTCTGAAATATATATATACATATATATATATACATAAAATCAAGATGTTAATTATGGGTGGTCCAAAGGGCAATAGAGAGATGCAGTAGCTAGAAAAAGGTTGCAGCATATTGTCAACAATGGTTTTCATTCACATATTGGCACAAAAGACATTAAGGAAAAATATGATTGAGAAAGAAGGATAGTAAAAAGCATGGTGAGAATAAGAGAGAAAAAGTAGAAAGTCTGAATGTTTCACTAGTAGCCAGGAAATGCTGAGAGATGTAGATAAAAAGACTGGAGCAATTGATAGAAAGATACTCTAGGAGAGTATGTATTTGAAGGGGGGACACAACACAAAAATAACTGGGTATAGATAAGATATATAAAGAGTTCAGCAAGGTAACTTGAAAAGAAAGGTATTAATAACTAGAAAATCAGGAAAAGGCCTCTTTGTAGAAGGTTAGATTTTATCTAAGCTTTGAAGGAAGCCAGAGAAACCTACAATTTGAGGTGAGGGACAGAATTTTCCAGGCATGGAGGACTGATAGTGAGAAAACACACTGCTTTATACATCAACCCACTACTCAGAAAATGCTAATAGTTATTTATTTTCCTGCTGAATAAAGCCCAACATCTGAATTATAAGTTCCATAATTTTTTACTTATTCTTCTACCAAAGCTTATCTCCTGTTACTCCCCAAAATACACCTTCATCTTTCCACCTTATTTCCTGAATATCTATGCTTGTTCCTAAATTCAACTTTATGTGATTTCCCTGTTTCTTTTTAAGCATTTTTTCTTCCCTCTGTATCACCTACTCTCCAGTTTTTAATTCCATTTTGCTTCTCCTCTGTGTCCAGAGCCCTTCATAGTATAATAGCCTACTTCCATTCACATTCTCCAGAGACTTTTTAATCTCCTTCACCCATGCTATCCCAAGACAAAATCTATCCTCCCAATGTTATGTCCCCTTGCACCTTCATACGCTATTGTAACCACATAGTTCTAACTAAAATATAATTGACTAAAAAACTTTAACACCTTACCCTACTTCAATAATATTCACACTTTAGTAGACACCACATTAACAAAATAGCCAGTGGTGGAAATTTCAGTTATCATAATAAAAATATAGAATGAGATAGAGGGCATTTTTAGTGCTCCCGAGGTCATTTATCACATGGGCAATTGCTTGTCTACATCCCTAAGAAATCACAAGGTTTATTGCTTTGTGCTTCTGCATACATAATGCTATTTTATGAAAATGTGGAATACTAGTGTACTTGTCCCTTTATGTTCTTTTTTACATGGAACCATTAAGTATTGAAAAAGATAGGAAGAGAAGTAGTTTTTACATAAAGAGATTTTAATTGACTATACTGTCACTGTTATAGATGATTATTTTGATGGTTAAAAGGAGTAAGAGAGATTTGAACTGATCCAACCATTTTGGAGAGTAATTTGGAACTATGACCAAAGGGCTATAAAACTACGCATGCCCTTTGACCCAGCTGTATCCCAAAGAGATTTTTTTTAAAGGAACAGAACCTATGTGTACAAAAACATTTATATTAGTCTTTTTGGTGGTGCCAAAGACTTAGAAATTGAGGGGATGTCCATCAATTGGGGAAAGGCTGAACAAGTTGTAGTATATGATTGTGATAGAATACTATTGTGCTCTAAGAAATGATGAGCAGGATGCTTTCTGAAAAACCTGGAAAGACATATCAGTTAATGCAAAGTGAAAAGAGCAGAATAGCAAAAATGTACAATGATCAAATGTGAATGATTTAGCTATTCTCAGCATTACAAAAATCCAAGACAGTTCTGAAGGACTTATGATGAAAAATGCTATCCCTCTCCAGAGAAACAACTGGTAGATCCTGAATGCTTTCTTTTTCATGTTTTTTGATCCCTGTTTTCTTTCACAAATGACTAATATGGAAATATATTTTGTCTCTGACTGCATGTGTATAAACTGTATTAATTTGCTTGCCTTCTAAATGAAGGAAGATGGGAAAGAGGGAGATAATTTAGAACTTGAAAATTTTTAAATGTCATAAATTATATTTATATGTAATTTTAAAAATTTTTAATTAAAATAAAAGTAATAGGATAATAATTTTTGTTTAAAAGAATAGGTGAAATATGAATATGAATATATTTCAAATGAGATTTAAATAATTTTGAATGGAAAATGAACTATGATATGAAGATAAAGATTTAAATCCTTGTTAAAGATGAAGAATTCTTCACCTCTATACTAGCTGTTTGATATTTTCAATAGAATAAAGAATAACTTACATATTAAAAACTGGAAAATTTTTGGGTACAAAAGAAACACTTTCAATGTTAAAAAACATAATAAAAGTCACAAGGAAGAACAAAAGTTTGAGAATATCAAGGAAAATAATGAAAAAAGTGAAAATAAAATGGTTCTAGCAATAATAAATATCACCCTACTAAAAATAATCATCAAAATGATTTGTTATTGACTAAAAACATAAAACTTATTTAACTGAACAGATTAGGTTTACAGCACACAGATGCATAGAACATAGTAAGATTGTTCAATAAACCCAAACACCGCAACTACTAGGGAAATGAATCACTATTCTATAAATCTGTTGGGAAAACTAGAAATACGTCTGCATGAATTTAGGTTTAGACCAGCTTCTTATACAATACCCCACCCCATGATGAATTCCAAATGGATATATGAATCAGCTATCAGACCTATAGATAAGGAAGAATTTTTGACCAAATAAGACATAGAGAGAATTGTGGGAGGTACAATGGATAATTGTGATTACACGAAATTAAAAAGGTTTTGTACAAACAAAATCAATGCAGCTAAAATGTAAAAGAAAGCAGGAAACTAGGGGTGCAAGGATGACAAGTTTTGCTGTTAAAAGTTTAATTTCTTAAATATGTAGCCAGTATGTAAGTAAAATTTACAAAAATTAGACATTTTGGTAAATAGTCAAAAGATATAAACAGACAATTTTCAAAAGAAGTCAAAGCTATCAATAGTCATATAATTAGAGTAATGCAAATTAAAACAATTCTAAGGTTCCTTTTCACACCTATCACATTGACTTCCGTGACAGAAAAGGAAAATGACAAATCTTGGTGGGGATGTGGAACAAAATGGGACACTGATATATTTATTTTTGATGGAGTTGTAAACAGATTCTTTGGTCATTCTGGAAAGCAGTTTTGAATTATCCCCAAAAGGATATAAATCTATGCATACCCTTTGGCCCAGAAATATGACAACTAGATCTATATCCCAAAGAGATCAAAGGAAAAAGAAAAAGGAACTATTTATAAAACAGTATATTTATAGTAAATCTTTTGGTAGTGTCTAAGAATTGGAAATTGAAGGAATGTCCACCAACTGGGAAATGACTGAACGAGTTGATCTATGTGATTGTGATAGACTATTAGTGTTTTATATAAAATGACAAAGGGGATTCTTTTTTTTTTTAATTTGGAGAGACTAATATGAACTGAACTGATTCTAAATGAAGTGAACAGAACGAGGAGAAATCTGTAAACAGAAACAGCAATATTGTAGCAATAATCAACTATGAAAGAATTAGCTACTATGATTTATATAATGATCCAAAACAATATTCAAAGGTTTCATGATGAAAAATGTTTTCTATCACCAGAGAAAGAACCAATGAACACTGAATGCAGATTAAAGCATTTTTTTCACTTTATTTTTCTTTATTTATTTTGGCTGGATGGTCGTATGTATATGTATATATGTATATATATATATGTATGTATATATTTATTTATATTGCTTGACTTCACCTGTATAAGGTGTATAAATATTGCTTTTTTCTCAATGGGTAGGTAAGAGACTAAAAGATAGGGGAGAATTTGGAATTCAAAGATTTAAAAATGTTAAAAGCAAATATACTTTTTTAAAAGCTCATTTATTTATTTGTCATATAATATATATTTCTTCTTTATTAAAAGTTAATTTTGAACACAAGAAGACTAACAC
>NC_058131.1:590871754-590886672 GCF_016433145.1 Gracilinanus agilis | reverse complement strand
TATATATATATATATATGTATATATTTATTTATATTGCTTGACTTCACCTGTATAAGGTGTATAAATATTGCTTTTTTCTCAATGGGTAGGTAAGAGACTAAAAGATAGGGGAGAATTTGGAATTCAAAGATTTAAAAATGTTAAAAGCAAATATACTTTTTTAAAAGCTCATTTATTTATTTGTCATATAATATATATTTCTTCTTTATTAAAAGTTAATTTTGAACACAAGAAGACTAACACCAGAAAATCTGCAGCCAGTAGATAACTAGAAATCTAGCCTTTCATCAGTAAATTTTTATCTTTTATGATTTCCTCCAGTAGAATATAAGCTCTTTGAGGACAGAGATAGTCTTGCTTTTGGTTTTGTTTCCCAAATTCCTGCCATTTTGTCTTCTAAATGTTAGATTTTTATTAAGTTAATGTTTTATTGTATTGTACTATTGAATGAAGCATGTTGAAAGTCTGCTTATTAGACTCATCAATGCAAATACTATTTATACATTTCTTCATAACAAGGGTAGTTTCATGAGAAATCATATATTAAATTCATTTTAAAAAATTACATTGAAAAATAGCTCCATAACGGAGTAAAGTGTGATTTTTCTAAAGTTTTGATTATTCTTTTTAGCAATTCTATAGATTATCTCTATACCAATTAAAAGGGGCATGTACATCCATTTGTTACTGTCTTAAATGATTGAAAGGGGTTTTGATTACAGACTTCTTTGCTTAAGAAACAACCATATTTGCAATTATAAATGCATATTTATACTTAAATAAATAATGACGGTTATTTATTGCATGTGCTTGAAATAATGGTTGATTTTGGAGTGCCTTTCATAAAACCCGCATTAGAAAGGGTGTTATGTCCTGACATTTTCATTGCAGTTCAAGTAAAATAGTCCTTGGAAATTGTCTCACTACTAAATTGCAATCATAAAGGCATGGTTTCAGACTCTGAGAATCACTTCATATTGTGAACTTCTGGATAATATATAACATAAAGAGTTTAATTGAATCAGTCAGTTGGGTTTTTGCCCAGAAAAGTGGGAATTTAAATGCTGATGCAGCTTTAGCTTCCAATGACACCAGTCAGCACTCCTTAGATTGGATTGTAAATAATCTTATTCTAGGATATGCAATATGATAGGGAGATGCTTGTCTGTAAACTTGCTAGCAAAAGTAATTAAATAATTCCATCATGTACTAATACATATGAAAAATCACTGACCCCAAAGTAAGATTTGATAAGCATTTTCCTTCCAGTTGCTAGAAGAAAACACTGAATTTTTAGCAACCTTTATCTTACTTTGGAGTTGCAGTAGCAAAATACAACACACACATACACACTCATAATAAGAGCTCAGCAGTTTCCTTAGCAACAGGAGTATCTCTTCCTGACCTGTGTTTGAAGAAGTTTGTGGCAAAATGCCTTTCACCCTGATTGGGCCATGTGATTCTTCTTTCTTGTGATCAGAGATTTGGGTTTGGTTCAAATTCTACATTTTAAAGTTCATCTTGATCGAAAATTCTGAACTTCTCAAGTCCTGTTGACTGAGCTTTCAGTTTTATCACTTATATGCACAGAAAGAGAACCAGCTGGAGTTCACTTCCAGTCCTGGGATGGAGTCAGTAAACAATATGAATAAAATGCACCTTATGTGGATTTTTATACTGACAAGAACTGGCCTTCATCAAAGTAAACTATATTATACTTTAAATGGATGATCTCATTCCTGCTTTGTGAATAATCGAGGAAGAAAAGTTTGACAATTGTGAATTTTTTTTATCTCCCTTGAACTTTTTCTCTTAAAAAGCAAATGATAAATGCATGATGAAGTACATCGAAGGACAGTCATGGAGTCAAGACAATCTGAGTTCAAGTCCAGTCTTTGACATATAATGTCTTTGTGAACATGATTTAACCTGTAAGTTTCCCACTTGGTTTGGTCTAGTTAAAAACAGATGTTGATTTCCCTTCATAAATACCTCTTGATCTCTTGAATGTTCTTTTATGTAACTATCTGTTTTTGTTAAATGAATGAAAATGAATGAAAGAAAAACAAACACTTATGAATCACTTACAATATCTCAAATACTATGTTATGTATTGGGGATTTAAATATAAAAGCAAAGACAATCTCTATCTTAATTTAAGTACATTATATTTAATAGAAGGGAACCAAAACTTGGTAGGCATGAGGGAATTTATTGGTCAGAGTGTTTAATTTGATTTGCAAGATTACAGAGATGGTGAATAGAATCAAGGGGCTTTAGATTGACACACTCTTTCCAGTAAAAATGTCAATACTGATTTTACTGTGGTTGCAGAATTAGAATAAAGGTAATAAGAAATAATGGCAAGGTATCAGGCAAGAATGTTCTCAGGATATGAGATAAAATTAGCCATGAATAATGGAAGCACTCACTAGTCACTGGGAACAATATAGTGGTTCTGGAATTGAAAGTGTTAAATCCGTCAGGGCATGATCTCATTTAGGGGGCAAGTTGAGAGAAAATAGCCAGAAAGTAGAGTAAATTTCTAAATCTAGAAGACTCTGAAATACTTGCCATTTTATAAACTGGAGAAACAAATGTCAAGATATCTAAATCCTGCTTTATTCTGTTCCTATACAACTTTATGACATTTTCCCTTACTATTTTCTTCCTTACATATTAGCCATGATGTTATTTTTTCCACATTATTTCCAAATGTGTCCTATGTTCTTGGAAGGAGATATATCTGAAAAATAGAGAGAGGAATAAAAGAATGGAGCGAAATTTATCTTGTTCTATGGCAGTGTAGAAATCTATTTTGCTGTCATAAATATTGTGAAATGAAAAACTAAACCAATGCCCTTTATAAAATGGAGGCCACTAGACTCTTGGGGTCAAATTAAACTCTCTGGGCCTAAATTTTATCATCTGTAAAATGAGAAGGTTGGACTAGATGATCTCCCAGATCTCTTCCAACTTTAAATTATAAGATGATGTGATCTTATATCCTCTACCTTCTTTTCTTTCTACATTTTCTCCCAAGAGAATTTCTTCTGTTTTCAAAGCTTTAATTATCACTCCTAAGTAGATCTTCCTTCAATAGCAGCACAGTAATGTAGCATTATTACTTCCTGGTAGTGACGTTTCAGAAATTTAGCAGTGGGGGCAGCTGGGTAGCTCAGTGGATTGAGAGCCAGGCCTAGAGACAGGAGGTCCTAGGTTCAAATCTGGCCTCAGACACTTCCTAGCTGTGTGACCCTGGGCAAGTCACTTAACCCCCATTGCCTGGCCCTTACCACTCTTCTGCCTTGGAATCAGTACCCAGTATTGACTCCAAGACAGATGGTAAGGATTTAAATTAAAAAAAAAAAGAAATTCAGCAGTACTTTGTCTCAGAACTATAAACCAGAAAGGAGAAGCAGGACTTTGCTCCAAAGTGACAACATCTAAAGGAAAATGTCTTACTTTCCATGCTTTGCCAGCTGGCACAAATCCATTCCTTTCTATGCCCTTTGGCCACCACTTCTGGGGTCCAATATCTATGGCATCTTCCTCCATGTTTTGACTTCCTTCTTGCCCAGTTTACAAAAGGAGGTGTTGGATCTAATTATATTCATCTTTTGGAATGATTTCACTTATAATGAAATTGTCTTCTATTCATTATTGCCCCTTCCCTGTCATGGACATTCCTCTGTGCTGAATCCATATTGCCCTTTGTGCCAGTGTTCCCACCTCACCATTAGATGATTTTGTTCCTAGGTAAATGAATTCTAAATTTCTGCTCTATGGGCACAGTAAAAAATTATGGGTCTTTAACACAGAGAACCAAAGACATGAATGCTATCTTCAAATTTCTGAAGGACTGCCACATGGGTGAGATATTAGTCTTGCTCTTAACTGTAGAATATAGAACTAATGGCACTGGGTAGTTGGATAGAGCACTGTGCCTGGAGTCAGGAAAATCTGCGTTTAAATCTAATCCAACACATTTACTATCTGGGTGACCCTGGACAAGTCACTTAACTTCTGTTTACCTTAATCCACTGCAGGAGGGAATGGCAAAGCACTCTACCATCTTTGCCAAGAAACTTCCATGGATAGCACTGATGAGATATGGTCTATAACAGTGGTTCCTAAACTTTTTTGGCCTACCACCCTCTTTCCAGAAAAAAATATTACTTAGCCCCCTGGAAATTAATATTTTAAATTTTAATAGCAATTAATAGAAAAGATAAATGCACCTGTGGCCATCACCACTCCTCTGAATCGCTGCAGCACCCACCAGGGGGCAGTGGCACCCACTTTGGGAATCACTGGTCTATAAGGTCACAAAGCATTGGATATGACCAAACAACTAAGAAAAAAAGAAATGTTCTTGCAAAAAAGGAAGATTTGAGTTCATTATAATGGAAAATTTGAAACTTTCTATATGTAAATGAGGTATGATTTGCATATAGAGGTGGTGATTTCCACATCAGAAGTCTTCTGGATGAAGCTAGATGTTGCTGAAAGAATTCATGCATATTAAAACTAATACCAAAAAAATTAGAAAAGAACAAGATCAGATATTTTAACTCTATAATTCCGGAGGGAGTTTTTTAATCATGCAAATGTTAAAAGTGATCACAAAAGATAACAAAAAAATCCATTTAAATTACATGAAGTGGAAAAGTTTTTGAACTGACAAAATCAATGCAACTCTCTCTTAGAGGTAAAACTATGTATTACATATCCCTGCTAAGTGTCTAACAGAGAGTTGCATTGATTTTGTCAGTTCAAAAACTTTCCAACTTCATATCCTTGCTAAGTGTCTGATAACTAAGAAATAAAGGGAAATAAAAAATGAATAGCTGAAAGATATTTTTTTAAATTCTCTTTATATCTTTTTTTTTTAGCATGGCCAATGTAGAAATTTGTTTTGCACTCACTACAAATAGCAATTACAAAGGATCTGTTTTTTGAATGGAAGAAGGAGAAAGTGGAAGGGAAAAATCCCAAATATTTATTAATTGAAAAAATTAAATTAAAATGAAAAAAATAATGGTTTTCCAAAGAATTTCAAACTACTAACAAAATGAAAGATACATTCAGGTTGCTAATTATAAGAGAAATGTAAATAAAAACTTTAAGACACTGGATAGAATGGCAAAGATGACAAAATATGGTAATCATCACTGATGAAAGGATTCTGAAAAGACAAGAAGATTAATAAAGTGTCAGAGGAACTGTGAATTGGTCCAACCATTCTGGAAAGCAATTTTAAATAGTTCTAAGTAAGGGTTAAAACATTCATATTCTTTGAATTAGAGTTTACAATACTAAACATAAACTACAAAGAAATCAAGGTCAGAAAGATTACATATGTAATAAAAAAAAGTAATAATAAACACAACATCCTTTTATGGCAGCAAAGAATTAGACATATAGTAAATGGCTATTGGTGGGGGTAGACTGGGAGGTTGATGGCTATATATATATGGATATATCATGGCACATGTATGAAGTGAAATATTATTGTACTATAAGAAAAGATGAATATGCAGAGTTTAAAGAAGGATTGGAAGACTTCTATGAACTGAGTTAAAATGATGTGCCTGCAACTAGGAAAACAACATAAGAAATTATTATAACAATGGGAAAGAACAAGAACAAAAAAATAAGTACAAATAATCAAATTTTTGTTTTTAAAGGACCAAACTTGTCCCTAGAGAAGACATGAAAAAATATAACTCCTCTCCATATATAGTGATGTGGACAATTATAGATATAAAACAGTACATATAATGTTAGACTATTTTAATGGTTAGTTTTTCATTCTTTGTTACAAGCAATGAGTCACTATGTAAAGGAATGAGAAGGATGTATTTAGAAATGAACGTGATATAAAGCTAACATTTATTTAGAGCTTTAAGCTATACAAAATATTTTAGAAATATTATCTCACAATATGGGAGAGATTAGGTTTAGATCAACATTTCACACCCTACACCAAGATAAATTCAGAATGGGGGAATGACTTGAATATAAAGAGGGAAACTATAAATAAGTTAAGTGAACACAGAATACTATTCTTGTCAGATCTCTGGGAAAGGAAAGACTTTAAAACCAAGCAAGAGTTAGAGAAAATTACAAAATGTAAAATAAATGATTTTGATTAGATCAAACTAAAAAGCTTTTGTACAAACAAAAACAATGCAACCAAAATCAGAAGGGAAACAATGAATTGGGAAAAAATCTTTATAACAAAAAACTCTGACAGGGGTCTAATTACTCAAATATACAAGGAGTTAAATCAATTGTATAAAAATCAAGCCATTCCCCAATCAATAAATGGGCAAGAGACATGAATAGGTAATTTTCAGATAAAGAAATCAAAAGTATCAATAAGCACATGAGAAAGTGTTCTAAATCTCTAATAATTAGAGAAATGCAAATCAAAACAACTCTGAGGTATCACCTCACACCTAGCAGATTGGCTAAAATGATAGAAGGGGAGAGTAATGAATGCTGGAGGGGATGTGGCAAAATTGGGACATTAATGCATTGCTGGTGGAGTTGTGAACTAATCCAACCATTCTGGAAGGCAATTTGGAACTATGCTCAAAGGGCTATAAAAGAATGCCTGCCCTTTGATCCAGCCATACCATTGTTGGGTTTGTACCCTACAGAGATCATAGATAAACAGACTTGTACGAAAATATTTGTAGCTGTGCTTTTTGTGGTGGCAAAAAACTAGAAAACGAGGGTATGCCCTTCAATTGGGGAATGACTGAACAAATTGTGGTATATGTTGGTGATGGAATACTATTGTGCTAAAAGGAATAATAAACTGGAGGAGTTCCAGGAGAACTGGAAAGACCTCAAGGAACGGATGCAGAGTGAAAGGAGCAGAGCCAGAAGAACATTGTACACAGAGACCAATAATACACTGTGGTAAAATAGAATGTAATGGACTTCTGTACTAGCAGCAATGCAATGACCCAGGACAGTTCTGAGGGATTTATGGTAAAGAACGCTACCCACATTCAGAGGAAGAACTGAGGAGAGGAAACACAGAAGAAAAGCAACTGCTTGAACACATGGGTTGAGGCGGACATGATTGGGGATGTAGACTCGAAACTACCACACCAATGCAACTACCAACAATTTGGAAATAGGTCTTGATCAATGACACATGTTAAAACCAGTGGAAATGCGCATCAGCTATGGGGGGGAAGTCAGAGGGTGAAGGGGAAAGTAAGAGCATGAATCATGTAACCATGTTAACTTTTCTAAAAAATAAATATTATTAAATGTTTAAAAAAAGAAATATTATCTCATTTTAACATCACAGCATCATAGAAATACACAACTACCATTTTACATATGAGAAAACTGAACAAAGAGGTTTAGTGTTTTGCCGAGGATCACACAAGTAGTGTGTTAGATTTAGTTTGAACTCCAGTCTTCCTTACTCATGATAAAAACAAATGTATAATATATTTATTTCATCACAAATAATAAATATATATTTACATATAACTTTAAAAAATACATTTACACATAAATTAAGTAAAATATATTATGTGTAGCAGATTGTCTTATAAGATAAACAATAAATATAAAGAAATTCATGGTTCTGGTATAGTTTAGACTGAATGACACCTAAAGTTCCTTCTAGCACTGAGTCTATGTTTGTAACTATCTTTTTATTCACCCTGATCCTCTTCATACTCTTTAAGTTCCTGTCAAATAATACTACTCCAATATTTTTTTGCTGCATCCCACCTACTCTTATTGGTATACTAAAATCCTTTGAAGTTCATAGTAATCAAGATTTTTGAGGTCTTTCCTTATAGTCCATAATTTTTCTGTTCTAGTATTTACTCAAAAATTCAAATGAATCAGTGATCTCATTGATTAAAGAGTTTCTTCTAATAGTGCAGATTAAAATGCATTCATGCCTGTACTTCTTATTAGAATCTTGCCTATATTCTCCCTAAATTTTAGCAAAAGAAGTATAACTAGTGGACTAGAAGCTTTACTTGCTATCTTCTGAAATTGAGAGAGTACTAATATAATTCTTTGGTTGTCTACCTCTCATTTCTTCCTCTTGCTACTTGGCTAATCTGCCTTCTCTCCCTGTTATATAATGAATTGATAATGTTCGTTACTCCTATTCTTCCTAGGCATTCCTTATTGATTACATATTGCAAGTTTCACATACCTCCCACATGTCTTTCCATTGCATTCTGTGTGATTCTCATCTTTAATTGGTTCTCCAGAAGTAGTAGTGCTACCATATGGTATATAATAATATTACAATATCAGTACTGAAAAATTCAGAAGCTTAGGGTTACACAATAAGTTTTTTTTAAAATGTTCCCAAAGGAATCCAATTCATTCTCCTTTACAATACTGTGTCTAGCTCATTGTCCATCTGTGCTATTTGTCCTAAATATACCTATTGTTGGATGAGATCAATAGTGTCCAATGAAAATGTATATATAAAATAGAGCAATAGACATTCTTTATACACTTGGTCTTTATTCTGCTGATGGTTAGGTGAAACTCATTTGAATGATTACAGATCTCTTCTAGGAAGAGGCTCTGAAATATCCTGGATATTAATGAAATCAACATAATGATATTCAAAAACAACAGCATTTGGATGAATTCACAGAGAATCCCTTCTCAATTTGGACTCTGAGAGCTCCATTTCCTACATCATAGTGACATTTGAGAGCATACATCTGGTGAGCATACATCTACCTGTTTTATGCCTTGCCTGATGTTGATTATCAGAGGATCATCTAACAGGGCTTTTTCTTTTGTGACCTCTTCTAAGGATTCCTGAATGATCTTGATGTGTAGACAGGAGATATTTTATAAAATTAATATTTATAATATGAAAATCAAATGAATTTTGGTATTCAAGAAAAATAAGTAAAATGGGATTGAATATTCTTTATATCATTCAATTGATTATGATATGGTAAAGATGTGTTCCATTATTGATTGCCATTGTAAAATCTGCTTGTTCCCTACAAAACCTTCATTAAAGACACACTTAATTCATGTATAATTGACTAATAAACATTTTTGGTATATTTGAAAGAGAAGACATGATTCAATAATCAGATATTTTCTTTTAGCTACTTCTTATAATATTAAAAAAGTTTAAAACTCTTTCCATGCCCTTGGCTTCTTCCCTTCCTTTATATTCATCAAGTAGAGTCCTTAAATATCATTAATATTTGTCTCATACATGTAAAACCAAGTGGAACTGCTCATTGGTACAAGAGGGGAGTGGGAAGAGGGGAGGGAAAGAACATGAATCATGTAATCATGGGAAAATATTCTAAATCAATTAATTAAATAAAAATTTTCAAATAAAAAAATAAACTGCTTATTATGTGCAAAAAATGTTTGTTTCACACATAGCAGGAATGTCTTTTTCAAATACTTTGCCCAATTTTGATATTTTTCCTCATTATTTCTTTCATAACATTTCTCTCTTCCTAATAAGTGCCACTGGACTGGTTCTTTCAAAGTCCATATGTGATGGTTCTAATACCTATGACAGAGAAATCTGTTCATTAAAATGGTTTTTATGAGGCAAAATCAAAATGACAGAGGGAAGCCTAGCTGTTTTGCCTCAACTTTTTCATATTCATCCCTTTGATGGCCATTAAAATATGCTAGATTTTATTCTAATTGAAAAAGCAAAGGAAAAGTCACAACAAGTTATTCTTCCAGTCCAGGGCAGGTTAGGAAGACAGAAATAATAGTCTATGGACACTGGGGTAGGGGGTAACCAGGAGTACAATATAGGTGCAGCAATGGCACAACATGCAGAAGAAGCAGTGGGCTGTGGCTATAGATATGAGCAGTCCAGCACCAAAGCAGCATATAGAGATTAAATAGGAAGACAGGGATATATTTTACGGATACTTATACTAGCATTAGGAGAAAGAATAGGAAATGTCTGGGACCTCTCTCACCCATTACCCAGCTCCAAGTCATAGTCTAAGGTGGAAAAAATAAAAAGTCACAAGGAACAGGGGTTTAACCTATGTAAGAAGCAAAAAGAAAGGTCCAGAACCATACCTGTGTGACCCCAATCCCAACAACAGAGTGTATATGCCATTCTAATCTTTATCCCCATACATAAGCCTCCAGTGGATTACACCAAAGCAAGAGAATATAACTAAGGGGGTATTATAATCACTCTGAACAGGTAGAACCTCCTAGCAAGCTAATTGTAAACTGAATCCAGAAATATTCTAGGGAGAACCACAAACAAGTCAACAGACCCAATAGGAATTTTCAGACTAGGAATGGAATGAATAGTCTTCTCCCTAGATCATACTACTTTGGAAGCAACAAAAACACATAGGACCTCAGATTGAGGCATGAAAGCAATAGAAGGACATAAAATATTTTTCAAGCCAGGTATCTTCCAAGAAGTGAACAAAGCCCAACACTAACAAAGTCCAAACTCAAGAAGTAGGTTGAAAACATGAGCAAACAGAAAAAAAAGATGACTTTGGAGACAGGGAATCTCAAGGCTAAATATCTAAAGGCAAAAGTCTCATAGAAAAATGCAGGTTGGATAAAAGGATAAAAAGAATTCCTATGAGAGTTGAAGAGAGAGAAAAAAGTAAAAATTTGTTTGAAAGTCAAAAAGTGGTAGAGGATAAATTGTGGAAAGAAGTTAGATCATGCTAGGAAATAATAAAAAAGATTATTAGTAGTTTGGTGAAAGAGGAAACAAAAACATCAAAATTAGCTGAATGATAACATACAAAACTCACTGAAGATAATAACTTCTTGAAAATTAGAATTATAAAAATTGAAGCTAATGACCCCCTATTACATAAGAAAACCATAAAACATAGTCAAAAGACTCAAAGAAAATAGGAAAAAAGTGCAATACCCTATAGGATAAGTAACTGATATAGAAAAATAAATTAAAGACAGATAAAAATTAATGGACTATCAAAAAGTGAACAACAAAAAAAGAGCATTGGCATCATATTTTAAGAAATTATAGAGGACAAGTGCCCCAAAAGTTTATACTAGAGGATAAAGAGCAAATTAAAAGAATCCAAGCATCATGCCTGAAAAAAAATCTCCAAATGAAACTTTGAATAATATTATATCTCAAATAAAGAAAGATTTAAAAAACTGTGGAACCACAGTCAAGATAACACAAAATTTAACCTTTACTAACATAAAGATTAGAGGGCTTTGAATATGATGTAATGGAAGACCAAACATCTAGGATTGCAACTAAGAATAGCCTACCCAGCAAAATTAAATGTAATCTTATAGAGAAGAAAAGATACTTAATGAAAAGAATGACCGTTTTAAATGCCAAATTAGAAAAAAACAGAAATGGAAAAAAGTAAGATTCAGAAAGAAGCTCAAGAGAAGTATAAAAAGGCAAATATGACAGAAAAAATCATAACAGACTAAAAAGGCTAAATTGTTTACATCCCTATGTGGGAAGATGATAAATGTAACTTCTTAGAATTTTACCAGCACTAGGTTTGTTAGAGGGAATCTACTTAGAGGATAAAGCTATGATTCTATTATATGGGGATGATCTCCAAAGAAGAGTCAAAAAGTAAGAATAAAGGATGTACTGAAGGAGGAGGAAAGGTAGGGTAAGAAGGAGAAATTTTTCTTCAATGGGGTTTAAGAAAAAGTTTATAAAATAGATGGAGGGTGGTGAATGGGCAATACTTGAACCTCTCACATATGAACTGATTCAAAGTAGGTAGAATATACACATGGACACAGTCAGGTATAAAAATTAACTCTCCCATTAGGAATATAGGAGGGGAAAGAGTTAAGAGAATGAAGGTTAATAATATAGAGGATAGAATAAGAAAGGCAGTGGTCATATTGAACCTATTTGCACCAAGTGTTATAGCCTTCAGCTTTTTAATGGAAAAATTAAATGAAATACAGATGGAAATAGATAATAAAATAAAAATAGTGGGATGATTTAATTTTCTCTTCTCAGAACTAGAAAAATGAAACAAAAAATAAATAAGAAAGAAGATCAGGATGAATGAATCTTGGATAAATTAAATAAGACAGATATCTGGAAAGCCCACATACACTTACATGAGGTTAGTAGTAGACCTAAGCTTGAATAAACACATAATCCAAATAGTTTCTGGTGGAATAATAATGGTTTAGAGAGCATAAATATTCTACAAAAGTCTTAATTTAATACCCACCATACTATGGAGATAATCCTGCATCCCTGACAGTTTGTGGCATTGGAAAAAAAGTTCCACTGCATATGATCATCTGGAAAGACTTGTTCTTGGCAAAAAATTGTCTCTGATGCTTAATGACCAATGTAGCAAAATATGATCCTGGTAATATGTGCTAACTGATAATCAGACAAACTATGTTGACTAATTTACATGTTGATAGGATCATGAAGAAACATGACTAATATTGCATTGCTAGAGCACTTGTGTATTTCAAAAAAAAAACAAGATGGAAATATACCATGAAAGTTGTAAAGCTGTTCATGATCATTAACCTAGAGATCCCATTACTAAGGTTAGGACCCAGGGCATTACTGAGAGAGTAAAAAAGTTGTGTATGTATGGAAACATTTATGGAAGGTTTGTTTGTTATGAAAAAATGATGAAATAACACAAATGCAATGACTGGGAGAAATAGCTGAATAGAATGTAATATTTGAATGTAGTGAATTATATTATATCATTAGAAATGACAAATTTTGGACATATAAAGAAAATAAAGGAAATACATGATAAAAATAATTAGAATAATATATATCATGCTTACATAGAAAAATTCATAGAAGAAACAAAGTGAAGAATGGTACATTTCAATCTTCACTTGGACTCCATCAGTTCATTGTATGGTGATGGATATCTTTTTCATCAGGTGTTTCATGGAGTTGTCCTGAATCCTTACCTTTTTCATAATACTGTCATTCACAGTTGATCATCATCAATTATTCTTGTTACTATTTACAACATTCTCCTGGTTCTACCCACTTTATTTTTCTTTGCTACACAAAAAATTTTGAAGTTTTTTGAAATCATTTGTTTGTCACATTTTATGGTAAAATAGAATGCCATTTCAAACATACACTATAGCTTGTTCAGCTATATCTCAATTGACAGACATTGCTTCGGTTTCCAATTCTTTGCTACCACATAAAGAGCTGCTGTATATTTTAGAATACATACTTTCTTTTCCTTTTTCCTTGATCATCTTAGGAAATAAACCTTAATGTGGTATTACTAGTTTAAAAGGTATACACAGTTTTATAACTCTGATTTTAATTACAGATTCTACTCCAAAATGGCTGGAACAATTCACAGTTCCACCAATAGTGTACCTATTTTCCCACATCCCCTCCAACAATTGTCATTTTACTCTTCTCATTTTAACCAAACTGATGTGAGGTAGTGACTTTTTCAATTTTCATTTCTCTAATCAATAATGAATTAGATCAATTTTTCATATTGTTTATACTCTATAATTTAAAAATGTTTACATATATGTTTAAATATATATGATTTCTTTATCTAAAAACTTTCTTTTCTCTCAAAAATTATTGTAGTGGGGATCTTGCCCATCTTTCTCGACTTAGTAAAAAAGTGGAGTTATTACTATATTTTAAATTTTGTGACATTTTATTCAAATATCAACACCAACTTCAGAAATGCATATTTGGATCCCAAGAGGGGTATGGAACTTTATCAAGGTTTCTCAGTATTGCTGCAAAGGATGTGATTTTTTTAGGAGCTTCATTTCCAGCATTACTTGTGAGCCTGTCACGGAATTAGCTCAGGAGTCATCCTAAGGAGTAAACACTGGATATGTAGATAATAATGCTGTATACATGAATAATGAATTTCTGTAATGAGTATATTTAAAATAAAAGGAAACAATTTAAATGTAAAATTTTTCTGTTCTGATGTTCTGATCATTTATTAATTGGGGAATGGCTCATATTCATATATTTGACAAAAGTTCTCTATATATATATTTAGATAGGAGACATCAATCAGAGAAGCTATGTATAAGTTGTTTCCTAACTTATTCATTTCCTCCTAATCTTGGCTATGTTAATTTGTGAGAAAGCTTTCTAATTTAATGTATCCCAAATTATCCACCATGTAATAAATATTATTAACATCACAATATATGATGGCCAGATGTGCCATGAAATAAAATTTCTTGTAGATTCTGGGCAAACATGGTCTAAGATACTGGTATATATCTAGTTTCTGCCCAACTGCATTCCAGTTTTCCCAACAATTTTTAACAAAGAGTGAATTCTTTCAAAATCTTGAAACTTTACCCTTGTCGAAAACAAGGTTACTCTATTCATTGTATATCTATTCTGTTCCACTGATACACTTTTCTATTTCTTAGTCAATAGCATATAGTTTTTTAAAACATTTATTAATATTCATTTTTAACATGGTTACATGATTCATGCTCCTCCTTTCCCCTTCACCCCCCACACTCCCCCCACCCATGGCCAATGCACATTTCCACTAGTTTTGTCATGTGTCCTTGATCAAGACCTATTTCCAAATTGTTGGTAGTTGCATTGGTGTGGTAGTTTCGAGTCTACATCCCCAATCATGTCCACCCCAACCCATGTGTTCAAGCAGTTGTTTTTCTTATATGTTTCCACTCCTGCAGTCCTTCCTCTGAATGTGGGTAGCGTCTTTACCATAAATCCCTCAGAATTGTCCTGGGTCATTGTATTGCTGCTGGTACAGAGGTCCATTACATTCTATTTTACCACAGTATATCAGTCTCTGTACAATGTTCTTCTGGCTCTGCTCCTTTTGCTCTGCATCACTTCCTGGAGGTCTCTCCAGTTCGCCTGGAACTCCTCCAGTTTATTATTCCTTTT
>NC_058131.1:590863438-590871656 GCF_016433145.1 Gracilinanus agilis | reverse complement strand
TGTCCTGGGTCATTGTATTGCTGCTGGTACAGAGGTCCATTACATTCTATTTTACCACAGTATATCAGTCTCTGTACAATGTTCTTCTGGCTCTGCTCCTTTTGCTCTGCATCCGTTCCTTGAGGTCTTTCCAGTTCTCCTGGAACTCCTCCAGTTTATTATTCCTTTTAGCACAATAGTATTCCATCACCCGCATATACCACAGTTTGTTCAGCCATTCCCCAATTGAAGGACATACCCTCCTTTTCCAATTTGTTGCCACCACAAAAAGTGCAGCTATAAATATTTTCGTACAAGTCTGTTTATCTATGATCTCTTTGGGGTACAAACCCAACAATGGTATGGCTGGATCATAGGGCAGGCATTTTTTTATAGCCCTTTGAGCATGATTCCAAATTGCCAGCCAGAATGGCTGGATCAGTTCACAACTCCACCAGCAATGCATTAATGTCCCAATTTTGCCACATCCCCTCCAACATTCATTACTTTCCCCTTCTTTCATTTTAGCCAATCTGCTAGGTGTGAGGTGATACCTCAGAGTTGTTTTGATTTGCATTTCTCTAATTATTAGAGATTTGGAACACTTTCTCATGTGCTTATTGATACTTTTGATTTCTTTACCTGAAAATTGCCTATTCATGTCTCTTGCTCATTTATCAATTGTGGAATGGCTTGATTTTTTTATACAATTGCTTTAACTCCTTGTATATTTGAGTAATTAGACCCCTGTCAGAGTTTTTCATTATAAAGATTTTTTCCCAATTTGTTGTTTCCCTTCTGATTTTGACTGGATTATTTTTGTTTGTACAAAAACTTTTTAGCTTGATATAATCAAAACCATTTAATTTACATTTTGTAATTTTCTCTAACTCTTGCTTGGTTTTAAAGTCTTTCCTTTCCCACAGATCTGACAAGTATACTATTCTGTGTTCACTTAAAAAAATATGGAACGCTTCACGAATTTGCTTGTCATCCTTGCGCAGGGGCCATGCTAATCTTCTCTGTATTGTTCCAATTTTAGCATATATGCTGCCGAAGCGAGCACTAGCATATAGTTTTGATGGTTACTGATTTATTATATAGTTTGAAATCAGTTGCCTTCCTTACCATTATTTCATTATTTCCTTTGATTTTCTTGACTTTTTTTTCTATATCAATTTATTAGATCAATAAAATAATCTTGGTAATACAATTGGGATAGAATTGAATAAGCATATAGCTTAGGTAGGAGTGTAATTGTAATTATATTGTATCTGTCACCCATGGACAATCGATATTTCTCTAATTATTTAAATGACTCTGTATAAAATGCATTTTATAAGTATGTTCATATAGTTTCTGTATATGTTTTGAAAGCTATCATCCTAGTACTTTATTCTATCTAAGAATAATGAAAATAGATTATCTCTTACTATTTCTTCTTGTAGGACATTGTGAGTAATATACACAATGCTGATGATTTATGTGTATTGAATGTTTCTCCTTTGATAAAATTATTGATCATTTTAATTAATTTTAATTGAATCTTTAATATTTTCCATTTATATAATCATATCTAAAAATAAAAATAATAGAAAGTAATCATATCTGCAAAAATTTTGTTTTCTTATTGCTAGCAATTCTAGTACAATATTAAATAATACTGGTGATAATGAATATTCTTGTTTTAGTCCTCTTCTTATATGGAAGGTTTCTGATATTCTCATTACAGATAATGCTTGTTGATGGTTTTTAATAAGTTTAAAAATATGTTTTTTAATGTAAGGAAAAATCCATTTATTTATACATTTTCAAGGGTTTTTAATAGGAATGACTGTTGTATTTGGTCAAAACCTATTTCTGCATCTACTGATACAATCATATGATTTTTGTTATCTTTTTGATGTAATCAATTATGTTGTTTTCCTTATTTTTTTCATTTCTTTATTATATACTAATTAATCACTACCAAACATTTAAATAAAAAAGCATAAAAATCATTTGCAAAGCCCAAAACTTTTTATTGTTTGCAATTTGTTTTAAAACATGCAAATCGACCATGCATACTATTATAAACATCCTCTACATTTGTATTCCTGTTGGATTTGTTTTACTTTGCTATCTCCATGTTCTCCTTTCTCATAAATCACCCAACCTTCTCAGTTCCCCAAGGGAACTCCCAGTCCCTTCCTTATAACATCTTCCTTTCCCCCTATTTCTATGTATACTAAGAAGATTTTTATACTTCTAAAGGTGTATGTTGTTTTCTCTTTATCCAAGATCTGATGAAAATAGGGTTCTAGGGTTACCAGCCCTGCACTACCTTCTACCCTTCTCCACAGCAATTCTTCCACCCATTCCTTCTCCATATAAGATAGCCATTCCACCCTACCTTCTCCTAGTTTATTTTACTATTATTTGGACTCATTCCATTCCATTCACTTAAGACCTCAAGTCTTCCACCCACAGTGACCTCATTCTCTAATTATCCCTGGCTGTTCAACTTTACTCCTGACTCCTATCTGCTTTTGCAACTTTTGGCATTGATGCTATAGAGTTATTTTTGGTTGTTTCTGGGGAGTTATCAAGAAGTCAAGGAAGCTTCCAGGCCTACTCTACCTAGTTTTCCTTATATTAAGCCATTCCTACATACCTGGTATAAACCCAGTTTTGTCATAATGTATAATCTTTGTGATTATTGTAATCACCTGGATAATCTTTTATTTAAAATTTTTGTATCTATATTTATTAATGAAATTGATCTATAATTTTCTTTCTCTTTTTACTGTTCCTGGTTTATAGAACAGCTACATATTTATTTCATAAAAGGAGTTTTATAGGATCTGTTCTTTACCAATGACTGAATAATTTATATAATATTAGAATTAGATAATCTTTAAATATTTGATAAAATTGGTCATGATACTTGATTCTTAGGAATTTTCAATTCCTTTTTCTAAAAATAGGTTTGTTTAAATAGTCTATTTCCTCCTTCATTAGCCTATAGAATTTATATTTGTAAGTATTCATCCATTTCACTTAAATTATTAAGTTTGTTGGCACATAATTGGACAGAATAACTCTATAATTGTTTTGAGTTCATTTTCATTAATGGTAAATTTAACCTTTTCATTTTTGATTTGGTTTTCTTTTCTCTTTTAGAAAATCACATTAACCAATGGTTTATCTATTTTTCCATGAAGCTAACTGATTTTTATTTGTTCACTTATTTTCTTACATTCATCTTTGTAAATCTCATTGTGATTTTCAGAATCTCCAATTTAATGTTTAGCTGAGGATTTGATATTTGTTTTTTTTTCCAATTTTAAATTGTATATGCGATTCATTGATCTCTTCTTTATTTTATTCATATAAACATTTAAGAGATATAATTTTTCTCTAATGGTTTGGTAAGCTCTCTCATTATTGTTATTTTCTTTCCCAAAATTACTTCTTGTTGCTAGGTCTTGTTCTTTAACCCACTCATTCTTTAAGATGAAGTTATTTACTCTGCAATTTATTTTTATTCCATGATTCCATGGTCCCTTATTAAATATGTTTAATGCATTCTTATCTGAAAATGATGCATTTAATATCTCTGTTTTTCTGCATTTAATTATAAAATTTTGCATCTTAATATATGATCAATTTTTTGTAAAAGTATCTTATGCCACTGAGAAAAAGGCACATTCCTGTCCGTTCCCATACAGTTTTTTCCAGATATCTACCATATCTAATTTTTCTAATATTTCATTTATCCCCTAATTTTCTTTCTTAGTTATTTTTCCATTAGATTTATCAGTTTAGGACTAAGAACAGTTATCTTTCACTGTTATGCCCTAGTGGTTAACAAAGAGCCAAACGCATAGTAATATTTGTTGAATGAAGTTGAATATCTTCCAAAAATCTAAAACTACTTTGTAAACTGAAGCCATGTATACTGCACATGTAAGTTGAGGGAAAATTGCACACACTATATTCACTTTAATTATAGCCATATGAAGCATCTAAAGATTGTTTCATATTTGAATATTTGGAATTATCATATTAAAAATTGTATTACACCTTTAAACCTCAAGTGCCTGCTAACATTTTATTAAATACAATGTAAATCCAGCTGCCACCATTTAATAAAAATCTCAAAGGGGCACCTAAAAAAAAGGGGGTGTTTTTCATAGCTTAATTCTACCTCCCCGACTACTCACTGGCCTCAACCATATGCTAGTAATGCACATAAAATGTCTGGTGAGTCCTGTGATTGGTGGGGGGCAGGGGGTAGGGTCGATATTTGTGCATGCCTTAGCATACAAAAAGCCCTGAGCAAAATTACATGCCACCTGTATAATTTCCCAACACTCAGTATGAGGCGTCACAAAATAAAAACCTTGTGCTGAGCAAAGCCAATGCAGCCATGGTTGGTTAATGAGATACACAGAAATCTGCCACAAAGCAAGAGAAGTTAATTTCATTATACAAGTTTCGGAAATAATGACGGACTTGGAGGACAGATATTCAACAGCCGTAATTAGCTTTAAGATAAATCCATTTTGTACGCATTTGGTTTTTCATCAGGACATGCATTTCCACTCGCATGTGCAGTGTTTGAAAGGTTTACATTACATAAAATTAGGGCTGTATAAACTGGGTGCTTCATCTCTTTTTCTAATGTGATTGCTCCTTCCCTCCAACACAGCCGCCAGAATGATAGCCTCCATTGAATGCTATGCACGTCAATAAATACCGAACATGAATGTGAATCAATATTGTGTTAGTATTGGGATTAAGCAAGCTATTTTCTCCTCCTTTTTTTTTTCCTAGAGAGATGAATATGAGTAAATAAAACGAGTGTTTGTCTGAAACTGTGTCTGGGGATTAGGTTTTGTATTTCCCTATAGAGGCACAGTATGCCAACTGGCTTGGCCTTTGCTGGCTCCCTTGGTCTAGTATGGACTATAAAAACCTGAGCATGCCATTAGGCCTCTGCTCAGTACAAAACAAGGAAATAGGAAGGTAGGTCTCTTTCTCCTCAAGCCAGCCAGGTGCAATTTCTATAGCCTTGAAGGGTTATGCTTCTTATAATTTTTTTCCTGAAAATTAAGGAATAATTTATGAATGTCTAGACATGAATTAATAAGGATAATGGCCAATGCTTTTGACCTAAGCATATTATTATGATAAAATATATACAACACTGATATAAGACAAAAAATCATTTATGTAGGCTATTATTATGCCAACATCTAGAAACACCTTATAATAATAAAACAATTTAAAAATGAAACTCTAGCAAAAATGTATCTCTGATGATGAATGACTCAAAAAAGAAACTTAATCTAATTTCTGCAGATAGAGTTAGGGAAAGGATCTTAAGTTTTTTGCAGGTTTATAGAACTTTAAAGAAGGAGAGTATGAAACAAGACTGGGTCAAGGGTATGCCCCGTGACTCATTGAAAGTAAGAATAAGAGGTTTCTATCCATCAGGAATGCACAGTTTTAAATATATGTTAAATGTTCTATGAATGGGAGCCAAAACACAAAATTAGGGCAAAAAAGTATTAGAATGATATAAAATAAAATCGTAGAGCAAGACAGTTTCTTTTTTAAAATATCACTTTTCCACTTTCATGCTAATGTATACATAATTATGGTGTGCATAAAAAGTTATTAAATGACAGGAAGGATAGTTCCTACTGGGTTCAGGATATCCCAGGATGGGATGATATCTCTAAACCCTCCAAGTGTAACCTTATTTTACAGTACTTATAAGGGGGAAAAGGGGAAATTTGAGGGGTTTTTTCCCCACGAACAGAAAAAAATAAGATTCTTTGAGGCAGTTTCTATGAGAAGGTACATTTATAAGACACTACTAAAGTTGCTTGGCACCATATAATAGCAGAGAACTTTTAGAGAGTGAAGCCATAACTATTTTTCCTTACTTTCTTAAGCATTTATGCCAAAATATATGATGTCAAAGAAAGAGATCTATTGAATTTGATAATTCATTTAGAAGCAGTAACTCTTTACTTGTTTGTGTGAATTAATGCATTTACCTGGATTTATTTTTTAATTTATAATCATTTCCTCTTCTCTTTCCAAATGAGAAAACCATTTGTATATGTACTAATAGTCAAAATGAGTGAAACAATGAATAGGTTATTACAAAAGACAAAATCATGATAGAAGAATAATAGCTGATTTCATATGATTAAATATAAATAGGTTGTAACATAAACACATATGTGTGCAAAGAATTATTTCAAGAGTCATCTTTAGACTCAAAGGCCTCCTCTCCTTACTACAAATCCAGTGTTTTCAGCCCCTCCCTACAAGATTATTTATTATATTTCTAAAGCACCTTTCCTCCTCAAAGTGAGTCCACTACAGCAGGATATTAGAGATTGCTATATATTTCGGCATGAGACCCTATCCTCTGAGAAGAGTAAATGGGTCCTGGAGATCCAGAAAGCTAGAAGGCAGTTCCATTCAGTGGAATATGTGTGGTCCAAAATCTGGTGAAGGTGGAGGTGCAATCCCAGGGCAATATTAACCATTGCTGGAAGATCACTGGGAAGGCTTCCTTCTTCAGCTCTTGGAGAAAAAGTAACCCCAAGAAGTCCTGGAAGAGGCTCCAGCTTAATTCCAGAGTCTGAGGTTCCTTCTTTTTTCCTTTCTTTTCTTTTAACTGCTTGAGATCTTTCCCATTTCAAATTGAGGCCATGCCTATTTACAGTTTGTTGAAAGATTTCTCAGCATCCATCTCTGCAACCTGCTCTGTAGCAAACTGGATGAAAACTAACAGCTGCTTTTGTATGACTGTGAACGTTTGGATCTCACCAAATTGGTAAAAGTGATTTCTGAGATAGTCTCACTGATTGTATCTCCCAGGCCACCAACATAGGGTTTGCAAATTGTTTGGTCATCTTGTGGGTGAAGACAAAACATTGGTGAAGCTAGCTTTAGGAGCTTATCTGCCACAGGATCACTAAAGCCTTAATAGTGACCTTTGATGTTGTGGTCAGCAAAAGCTTCTCATGTGCATAGGAACATTCTTCTCTTTGACATTTTTCCTTCACCCACTTCTCCCTTCATCCCGTTCTCCCTTCACCCAGTTCTCCTTCTCCTCCTCTTCCTCTTCCTCCTTATTCTCCTTCTCCTCTTCCTCCTCCTCCTCCTCCTCCTTCTCCTCCTCCCAGATTCAAATCCAGGACTTCCCATCTCTAGGTCTGGTTCTCAATCCACTGTGCCACCTAGCTGTCCCCATGCTTCAGTCTACTTAAGCCTGTTAATACCAAGGTACCAGCAGAACACTGTAACAGGCCTGGCACAAATTTTTCATTTTTTTCCTCATACTATTTTTGCTCGTCCTATTGTAGAGATTTTTCTCCAAGGCACATTTAACACAGAAGAGGAAAGTCTTCATCCTCCTATTTCTGCCTGTTCTACATCCTAGAATCCAAAGAAGTTGCCATAATGGAAGTAGGAGC
Organism: Gracilinanus agilis; assembly: GCF_016433145.1. NCBI lineage: Eukaryota > Metazoa > Chordata > Mammalia > Didelphimorphia > Didelphidae > Gracilinanus > Gracilinanus agilis. The sequence goes on along the minus strand of NC_058131.1, from coordinate 590,864,193 downwards.
CAGGGTCCTAGCTCTGGGCTGGGTGTGGAGGGGGGGGGGTTCTGCTTATCCCAGTAACCCCTTCAGTGAGCAATTACTTTCTTGCTTCCTTCTGACCACCAATCTAGTGCTCTTGTTCACTTTGCACTATCTCTTTCATTCTTTCTATGGGATTCTAAATTAAATCCAAATAATACTTTTGATTCAGATATGATACAATATTCCTCTTTTCATAATTAATTGAGATTGTGATTATGTTCACACACAAATAAGAGAATTGGAAAATCAAGGCAATTATGGAAATAATTTGGATCCCGAGATATTTTTTTTGCCTGAGCAATATGCAGATAATTGAGACAAAAGTGAATTTAAAGGAATTATATTGATAATTGCCTCATTCCCCACTCCAACCCTCTATATACCTAGAACTATGGCCTAAGTGTTATAAGCCTTTCTTTTCAATTTAGGAGGTCATGGGAATTGAGGGAATTCTGAACTATAAATGATCTTTCCTTTGTCTTTCAAATGGTTTTTAGAATTCTACTTGGATACATCAGAAATTAACTAGCAAATTCAATCATATTTCTTTTTAAAGGTCTCCACTTTTTCTCTCCTTTGTGAGAATAGAAACGTTTTCAAACATGAGAGAGAGGGAAGAGAGAGACAAACAGAGAAGACACACAGAGAAAGAGAGAGAGGGAGAGAGGAGAGAGAGAGAGAGAGAGAGAGAGAAAGAGAGAGAGAGAGAGAGAGAGAGAGAGAAAGAGAGAGAGAGA
>NC_058131.1:590794758-590863077 GCF_016433145.1 Gracilinanus agilis | reverse complement strand
GAGAGAGAGAGAGAGAGAGAGAGAGAGAGAGAGAGAGAGTCAGAGACAGACAGAGAGAGACAGACAGAGAAATGGAGTGAGGGAGAGGAAGAGGGAGGAAGAGAGGTAGAAATGAAGACAGACAAAAGTAAGAGGCAATATTTCTGTTGGAGGAGCCTGGCCCTGAATGAGCTTAATCAGCTGAGAGAGATGACTCAAAAGACTTTGCTACCCGTTCTAACTCTGCTGAACTCTTGCTTTCTTTGGCCTGGTGAGTAACACTCTCTACCTTATTGCACTGTGGATTATTTAGAATGATTCAATTTTAACTTGCTCTTATAGCCTCAGAGAGATCAAAGACAAAATCTTGAAAAAGAAAAGAAAAGTAATGTGAAAATAGCATGATTAACTGCCAAACAATTGGCTAATGCCTCTTAATTTAGACTTCTATAAATCGTTTAAAATCATTTACTTTCCCTTTGCTCCCAACATCACAAATCCCTATTTATGGATAAAATAAAAAGTCATTTTCTGCCCCTTATCCTCCCCTCCAACCTCTGCTTGATATACTCATCTCTTCTTCATCACAGCCCCTTCCAAAATGTGAATATGTTGATGATATATTGTATAATTTGAATTAGATTAATTTCTTAGACTTTCTAAATCACAGCCTTCCTATATAATCCCATAAAAAGATTACATAGAAAAAATACTGTACTTGTAATAATGATACCCAACATTATCATGTTTTATGTTATAAAGCATTTTTATATGCTATCTCATTTTGAGCCTTGTGACAATTATGTGAAATAGGAATTAGAGGTGTTATTATCCCTTCTTTGCAGATGAAGAAGCTGAGACCATGGGAAATCATGATGCTTATCCCAACTCACGTATGTCAGTGGAGGGATCTGAATCCAGATGTACTCTATCCAACTATGTAATATTGTTTTGTTATCTTTATTATATCAGTTTCCTATACTTCTAAATATTTAGATTTTTAAGTGTTATTCAGATTTAGTGTTAATGGAGGAATGTTGAACAAACTGATTTAAAGTAGCTCATAACAATTTTTTAATACTCTGATTTATGCCTGAATTAAACATTTCCAGGAGAAATCCATTTTTTTAAGTTAAGGGCTACTTTTCTCATGACCAAAGAATTACATTTAGCTTAACTTATTGGACTGGGTGAAGAAAATTCCTTCATACCCCGTTATCAATATTCCCCTAAGCTGAATTCACATTCCGATAAGGGTAAATCCTATGGACTGCCTTCAAATGCCAAATAGTCAATTGTTCATGGATAGGACTTTTCCTGACTCACACTTTTGGACTATTCAGGAAAAAATTTTTCTATTAGCACAGGCAGCTAGACTATGAACACTAGTGTATGATATATACCAATCTCAATTCTATTCTCTTCACAGTCTTGCTGCTATCTTCCAAGTACCTGTCCTTTTCTAAAGACTTTTAAATATTCTCATTCCTCATCCCATCTATTTCCATCGCTTTGGGAGACTTTAATATTTGTGTTGATCACCTCTCAAACAACTTGATATTTTAATGCCTCCATTTCTTCAAATTTATAATCTTTTCTAGCTCATTTTAACCACACAGTGGCATGATTGTACATAGGACCTCCCCATCTTTCAGAACCACAACACCTACATGATTAGAAACTTGAAAATTGTATTAATTACCTCTTAACGTACGCTCATTTTGGGGCTCAGGGACTACAAAAAGACCGTTTCCTCTGATAGGAAAGTAGAGAATATCCAGGCACATATTGAAATGGAGAAGATATCCTGATTCTACATTATCATGTACTTCCTGAAGGAAGCTTACCCACATATCTAAGCTCCTAGATATGAACTTCCTTTGAATTCTCCCCTTTCCCATTACATATTTATATATATATATATATATATCATCAATATATGCAGAATCAATGCAAATTAAATATAAAAAGTTAAGTACATTGTGTTTAATAAAGGATACTAGCATGGGGAATCAAAGAAGGCTTAAGCTTCATCTTGAAGTGAGAAAGGTATTCTCTAAGAGAACTTGTACATTGAGTATATTCCAGGTATAAGAGATGGTCCATACAGAAATGTGGACATGAGCTTCTTAAATCCTGTAAAGAACAGAGAGAGGAGTTTAGTTTTGTTCACAAGAGAGAGTAACATAATGGACTTGAAAAAATACATTGTAATCACATTGTGTGAAGGGATGTAAAAACCAAGCAGAAATTTTATACATTTAAATCTGGAAGCAATAGACAGCCACTAGAATTTATAAAATAGGGAATTGACAGTCTCTCAGTCAATACACATTTTTAGTTATGGATTTTTTAAAAGGCAAAAATACAGATCCTGCTCTCCACGAACATACATTCTACTTCTCAGGTCTTATCACTGCACATATTTTCTGCCATGAACTCGATGATCTAGCTTCATTGACCCACATCCTCCATCTCATGGCTTCATACCTTTGCACTTTGCACAAGGTCCTCCAACCTTGCAGTGTGCTGACTTTTCCCTCCCACCTATTATATTTCTTGGTATCCTTTAGAGTAGACTAACTGATACACCTTAGAGTTCGCTGAGTCAAACCCTATGATTTTGCCAATAAAGAGATTGAAGTTGAAAAAAGTTAAATGATATACCTGGAGTCATAGTAAGCACCTGAAACAAAATGTGAACTCAGATTTTCTCAACTTTAGATCCCATACTTTATCCACTATGCCACTTAATAACTGCAAAAGCTACCTTCAGAAGTAAAATATGAATGTTTAAAACTTGAATTTTCTCTTAAGGGCTGTTTTGCTATGTTTTATCATTTTAGAATATTGAAACTCTAAACTTCTCTTTTTATTTCCATTAAGTAATTTACAGAGACAAACCATATATTCCTAAAATTCTCATCAGAGTTTTAACTTCTCAACTTCATTCTTTTATAAGATTTCTCTAGTCCTAAAAAAGATCATAATGAAATCCACAACAATTATGGTTTTCCTGTCTATTTTTCATTCTAATTAGTAGCTTTTCTATTCAGTATTTAGATGCTATGCCATTTGGTGAATAAATAAGTAAATTATTTAATTCTTTATGATATCTTTAAGCAGTTTCTCAACTGGAACTATGTACAATAGCCAGACTGATCTTTTGCCCTTTCACATGGGGTGAGCAAACTATATTTGATATAGACTTCTCAATATTCTGGAGTAGCTACCTGAACAGTTGTGGATGGGGGAACTGGTTCTAGTCTTTAATTTCTGTCACAATATTTGTGATATAATTCTTTCTCTTTTAAAAGTATTTTAAAATTAGTTTCTTTAAATATATTCTAATTACACATAAAATTTTTAGTAATAATTTTAAAAATTGAGTACTAAATACCTTCTCTCCCTCACATTCCCCCTCCATCCAATGCAAGATAAGCAATTTGATATCAATTATCAGCTATTATCATAAATGTCAACTATTCCCTAATTGATCAGCACCCGATCAATCAATATCTAATTCTTTGCCACATCAAAAGGAACTGCTATAAATATTTTTCTATGAATAGGTTCTTTTTTGTTTGATCTCTTTGGGATATAGATCTATATTAATAGTATTGCTTGGTCAATTGCACAGTATTATAGCCTTTTGGGTATAGTTCCATAATATCCTTTAGAATGGTTGAATTAGTTCATAACTCCACCTATAGTGTGTTACTGTCCTCATCTTTCCACAACCTTTCCAGCATCTATCACTTACCTTTTCTGACATGTTAGCTAATCTGATAGATTATAAAGTGGTACCTCATGATTGTTTTAATTTGCATTTCTCAAGTGAGTAGTGATTATGGGAACGTTTTTGTGAGTATTGATACTTTAGATTTCTTCTGAGAGCTGCCTGTTTATATTAATACTTTGACCATTTATCAATTGTGAATGGCTTTTGTTGTTGTTGTTGAAAGGCTCTGATTATAGTTTGAAACTTGGAACTGCTAGATTGTGTTCATTCAAATTTTTTAATTGATTCTTTTAGTATTCTTGAACTTTTGCTATTTCTGATGAATTTTGTTAATCTTTTTTCTAGATTCACAAAATAATTGCTAGAAGTTTGGTATGGCATTGAATAAGTAAATGAATTTAGTAGAATTATAATTTTTATTATATTGGCCTGACCTACCTATGAACAATTAATATTTCTCCAATGGTTCAAATATCTCTTTATTTCTGTGAAAAATATTTTTAATTGTATTCATATAATCCCAAGTATTTAATATTATTCACAGTTATTTTAGATGGAAATTCTCTTCCTATCTCTTCCAGTTGGGGTTTATTGGTAGTATGTAGAAATGCTTATAATTTATCTGGATTTTTTTTAATATTCTGCTTACTGAACTTACTAAAAGTTATTAATTGTTTCAGTTAGCATTATTAGATTATCTAGGGTTCTCTCACTATACCATCATATCATCTGCAAAGAGTGATAATTTTATTAATCCAATTTTTTTCTTCTCTTATTAGTATAGTACTAATATACTAATAAATATACATTTCTAGTACAGTATAATACAGAAAAATAGTAGTGATAATGGACAACCTTGCTTCACTCCTGATTTTAGTGTGAAGTCTTCAAGTTTATCCTCATTACAGATAATGCTTACTCTAGGTTTTAGATATATAATATTTTAAATATATACAAGAAAGACTGCATTTATTCCTGAGCTTTTTAGTGTTTTAATAGGTATGGACATATGTCCAGCTTTGAGGACAAGAACCCACTATTGGACAAAACTGCAGGGAAAATTGAAAAACAGTTTGGGAAAAATTAGGTTTAGATCAACATTTCACACCCTATACCAAGATAAATACAAAATGGGCAAATGATTTAAATATAAAGAGGGAAATTGTAAGTTAATTAAGAAAATATAGAATACTATACCTGTAAGATCTATGGGAAAGGAAAGTATTTAAGACTGAGCAAGAGAAAGAGAATATTACAAAATGTAAAATGAATAATTTTGATTACATTAAATTAAAAAGGTTTAGTACAAACACCACTGCAACTAAAATTTAGAAGGAAAGCAACAGATTGGGAAAAAATCTTCATAACAAAAACCTCTGACAAAGGCCCAGTTTCTCAGATATATAAGGAACTAAGTCAAATTGACAAGAAATCAAGCCATTCCACAATAGACAAATGATCAAGGGAAATGAATAGGTAGTTTTCAGATAAAGAAATAAAAACTATAAATAATCACATGAAAAAGTGTTTGAAATCACTTTTTATTAGAGAAATGCAAATCAAAACAACTCCAAGGTACCATCTCACACCTAGAAGATTGGTCAATATGTCAGTAAAGGAAAATAATAAATGTTGGAGGGGATGTGGCAAAAATGGGTCACTAATGCATTGCTGGTGGAGTTGTGAATTGATCCAACCATTCTGGAAGGCAAGGCAATGTAGAATTATGTCCAAAGGGCTTTAAAAGAATGCATACTCTTTGATCCAGCAATAACACTACTAGGTTTGTAGTGTTATCTAAAAATAGTTTGGGGAATTTGGAGACACTGTATCTTCTTGTTTGCTCTGGTTGTTGTTTCTGTTTGAAACAGTTGACTGACAGATGGGTTTGAGCTGAGGCACTGAGTAACACTTGGGGCCTAGTCATAATGGCTGAGTAAAACTCCTTAGAGACAGATTCTAAAAACTTCTATTTAATGAGTATTTAAAAGGTTTGGGCAGGAAAAGATAGATAAAAAGAGATTGGAGAATTAGTTCCCTAAATTTAAAAAGGGTCTACACTTATCCCACTCCCTTCTGTTTCACAAGAATCTTTCTTCTTGCTCAGGTTCCCCTGAGCTTCCTTATAATTTCTTAAACTATGCTAATACCCTGGAGGTTATGCTAAATATCCTAATCAATAATCTCCTTAAATATGTATTTCAGAATCAATGCCTCCTTGTATCTTCCTTCCAAGCCCCTCTTCCAAATGTTAGTTCTTTCTGGGCCTAGTCACCTTTGGGCCTGCTAGGCCTAACAGACCTGCCCACTCTGCAGTCACACAGAGGGGAAAAACAGTTCTTTCTTCTTGTCTGTTGGTCTTCTTTTTCCAGCTATTCCCAATGCTTCAAATTTTTCTCCTCTCCAAAGGCCGGTTTTCCAGATTTTTCCCACAGAGCCTATTTTCAGATCTCATCCCAGGGCAGACAGACCACCAGGAGTCCAGTTGTCAGTTGGATGCCAAAAGATTTCCAGCTACTCAGAATTTCTTACTAGGAACCCTGTCCAAGATTCTAACTGGGCCTTAAAAATGTAATCTGACAATCCTTATCTACTAAGCTCCTAATTTACCCCAAATGTTTATTTTAACCCCAAAAGTACCCCAAAGAAATAGAAAAAATGTTTTTACAAAAAAATGTTTATAACTTTACTCTTTCTGTTGGAAAAAAAAATGGAAAATGAGGGATGTTCCTCAGTTTGAGAATGATTGAACAAATTGTGGTATATGATGGTGACAGAATACTATTGTGTTATAAGGAATTACGAACTGCTTGATTTCTATAAAAGACTGGGAAGGCCTCCATGAACTGATGTGGAGTGAAATGAGCAGAACCAAGAGAATCTTGTACATAATAACTGAAACATTTATGGAATGATCAAATATAATAGACTTCAATACTAATTGCAATGCAATGATCCAGGATAATCCCTAGAGATTTATGAGAAAGAGTGATATCCACATCAAGAGAAAGAACTGTGGGAGTAGAAATGCAGAAGAAAAACATATGATTTATCACTTGTTTGCATGGGTATAGGATTTGGGTTTTTGTTTTAAAACATTACTCTATTATAAAAAATGAATAATAAGGAAATAGGTTTTGAGTGATAATATATGTATAACCTGGTGGAATTGCTTATCAGCTCCAGGAAGAGGAAGGAGGAGAGAAGGGAGAGAACATGAATCATGTAACCATGGAAAAATACTTTAAAATAAATTTTAAAAATAGGAATGGATATTGTTGCTTTTTCTCCATTTATTGACATAATCCTATGATTTTTGTTGTAATTATTGTTATGATCAATTATAGTGATAATTTTTATTATATTGAACAACTCTTGTGTTCTTGATATAAATCCCACTTAAAGTATATAATTTTATGATATATTGCTATAAAATGCTTGCTAGTATTTTATTTAAAATTTCACCTAATATGATTTAAAAATTTGATCTGTAATTTTTTCTCTTCTTTTGCTCTCCCTTATTTAGTTATCAAAACCATATGTTGTAAAAGAAATTTAGTAGGATTCCTTCTTTCCCTTTTTTCAAATAGTTTCTATAGTATTGAGATTCATTATTCCTTAAATGCTTGGTAGAATTAATTTGTAAGTCCATTTGCTTCCAGGGATTTTTTCTTAGGCAACTAACTGATGGTTTATTCAATTTCTTTTTCTAAGATAGGAATATTAAGAATTATATTTCATCTGCTAATCCAGGCAGTTTGTATTTTTATAAATATTCATCCATTTCACTTAGATTGGTTTACTGGAATATAATTGGGAAAGTTACTCCTAATAATTGCCTTAATTTTATTAACTTCAGTGGTGCTCTCACCCTTTTCATTTTTGATAATATTTTGTTTCATTTTTTTCTAATCAAATTAACAATTGGCTTATTTTTTTTTCATAAAACTAATTCCTAGATCTGTATTTATAAATTTAATGGTGTTTTAACTTTCACTTTTTGAATATCTCTACTTTCACTTTCAGGATTTCCATTATAGTATTTAATTGGGGATTTTTAATGTCTTCCTTATCTAGTTATCTTTCATTCCTAATTCACTGATCTTCTCTTTCTTTTATTGATGTATATATTTAAAGATATAATTTTTCACCTAAATACTGTTTTGGCTGCATCCCACAAACTTAAGAATGGTGTCTCATTGTCATCATTCACTTTAACTGTATGACTGTTTCTATGATTTGTTCTCTGATACATTTATTTTCTATTTAGTTTCCAATTATTTTTTGTGTGTGATTTGAAAAAATATTTAATTAATTGATTTAGATTATTTTTCCATGGTTGCATGATTCATGTTCTTTCCTTCCCCACTTCCACCCTCTCCCATAGCCAACAAGCAATTATACTACGTTTTACATGTGTCATTGATCAAGACCTATTTCTATATTATTAATATTTGCATTAGGGTGATTGCCTAGAGTCTATATCCCCTATCATATCCCCATTGACCCAATGTGAACAAGCAGTTGTTTTTCTTCTGTGTTTCTGCTTCCATAGTTCTTTCTTTAAATGTGGATATCACTCTACTTAATTTTAATCAATTCTTCAAAAGTTATTTATTGACTATAATTTTATTGCATGATGCTCTAAAAAGGATGCATCTAATAGTTCTAGTGTTCTGCATTTGTTTGCGAATGTTTTTTATGTCTTAATATATGGTAGATTTTTATGACATTGTCATGTATAGCTGAGTAAAAGTTAATTCCTTCCTACTTCTATTTGGTTTTCCCAGGGGTCTATCATGTCTAACTTTTTTAAGATTCTGTTTAGCTCCTTGACTTTTTTCTTATTTATTTTCTAGTGATTCATCTTATTCTGAGAAGGCAAAGTCGAAGTCCCCCACTAGCAGAGTTTTGCTGTCTATTTCTTCCTATAATTCTTCAAACTTTTCCTTTAGGAACTTGGAATCTGGCAGAGCTAAAATGGAGTATTAGAGACTGTCACTCAGCTGAACCTTCTCCATATTCCCCTCCAGAAAATTTAAAAATAAACTATTTAAGTAAAATTTTGTAATGGCAGAGCCAATAAAAAGTCAGTGAGACATTTTTACAGCCTAACACAACTTGTAAGGTTGGCATGAAAAGTCTGTAACCACTGGTGGAAGTGGAGGTGGGAGGTCAACCCAGAGGATGGCAGTACCACTAGCCATAGACCTTAGAAGTGTCTATGACCACAATGACAATAGCAGTAATTAAAAAAAAAAAAAAAACTTCAGGCCAGAGAAGGTAAGGAGTTAAATCATTTGTTAGAAACAGGTTACAGAAGACCCTTTGCTGGCACTGAGTAGTGTTGGTTGTGATAGGCAACTCTATTTGCCTATATGCAGTTTTGGTCACAATTCTATGGTGGAGTAGAGCACTACTAGTTGGTCATAAAGGAGCAGGAACCCTGCTCCCCTTTCCAAGGTGAAGAGGAACTCTGGTACTTGTGGCTGCAGGATAGCAGGAGACCCGGTCACAATCCTGAAGCCTAGAACAGCACTAAAACTTGTGGTTACAGGGCAGTAGGGTAAATTCAAGAACACAGGGAAAGAAAGCGGTGACAGCTCCTCTCTCCCCAGATCATACAATCTAGAAAACAACAAAAATTTATAGATCTTCAAAACTAGCTCTGACAACAGTAGCACAAAAACCCCTGAAGTTTAGGACAGTGCCAGTTGAAAAAAGACCAACTTCAGTATAACATTATAAATCAAGAATTAGGCTAAGAAAATGAGCAAACAACAACAACAAACAAAAATTTACTAAGGTGGCAAGGAAGAACAAGCCATAAATTAATAATATAATTATTAGAAAATAATTATAAGCAAAGTCTCAAAGAAACATGATAATTTGCCGCATTCTCAATAGGAGTTCCTTGGAGAGTTAAAGAAAAAGATAAAAGATATAGAGGGGAAATTAAAAAAATAAGAATGATATAACAAAATCAAGAAAAAAGAATGAATAATTTCAGAGAACACACACACAAAGTACTGAAGAAAATAACATCTTAAAAAAATAGAATTGACCAAATAGTAAAAGAGGCACAAAATTCACGGAAGTAAATGATTTTTTAAAAGCAGAATAGACAAAATAGACAAATAGAAAAAGAAGTGCAAAATTCCCTGATAAAAAGAACTATTTAAATAACATAATTGACCAACTGGAAAAAGAGATTCAAAAACTCACTGGAAAAAAAATTAAAAACTGGAATTGTTGGTAGCTAAGTGGATCAATGGATTGAAAACCAGACTTAGAGACAGGAGATCCTGGGTTCAAATATGGCCTCAGACACCCCCTAACTATGTAACACTGGGCAAATCCCTTAACCCCTATCAACTAGCTCTTACCACTCTTCTTCCTTGGAAACAATACACAAAATTTATTCTAAGCCAGGAGGTAAGTACTTTCAAAAAATTAGAATTATGAAAGTGGAAGTTAATTCCTCAGTGAGACATCAGGAAACAATAAAACAAAGTGAAGAGAATGACAAATTTGAAAAAAAAGAAATATCTCATCAGAAAAACAATTGACCTTGAAAACAGATCAAGGAGAGAAAAATTAACAATTATTTTATTTCTTGAAGACCAAGATTATGATTATGCCTAAGCATCATTAAAGATCACCATCTGAAAGAGATCCCAAAATTAAAATTCCCAGGAATATTATGGCCCAATTCCTGAGCAACCAGGTCAAAGAGAAAAAACGTCAAGTAGTAAAAAATAAAAGAATTCAGATATCATGGAATCAATGATATCTAGCAGTTTCTACCTTAAAGGAGCAGAGGGCTTAGAAAATAATGTATAATATAACAATATAATAAAGACAAAGGAACTAGGCTTGTAACCTACCAAGGAATGTTGAGCATTTCCCTTCAGTGTAAAAAATGAATATTTAGTAAAATAAAGAACTTGCAAACATTTCTTATGAAAATCCCAGAACTGAATAGAAAATTGGCATTCAAACACAAGACTTAAGGAGAAACATAAAACTAACCATGAAAAAAATAAGAATAAAGGAGTCAATGGAGTTAAACTATTTACATTCCTCTATGTATAAATGAAACATCTAATTTCTAAGAACTTGTCATTAATAGAACAGTTGGAAGGAGTCTATAAAGATAGGCCACAAATGAGACTTGATTATATTGGGATGATCTCCAATAAAAATAATGAATAGGTGAGAAAGAGAGATAGAGGAGTGAGAGGTAGAATAGGATTTTTTTACACATAAATTATGTACACAAGGAAGAACTTTTATAGTGCAGGGGAAAATAAGAGTGAGGTAGCAGGCAATGTTTGAATATCATTGAAATTGGTTCAAAGAAGAGAGAAAAAAAGTGTGTGTGTGTGTGTGTGTGTGTGTGTGTGTGTGTGTGTGTGTGTACTCTTCAGGGTCCCTGATTACTTGGGACTTGATGTGATGCTTTAAATGTTTTTCAGGGTCCTTGATCTTTGTGACAAAAGAGATACTGCCCCTCAGGGCTCCTGTTCCATCTTCACTGAATGTGCATCTCTCTACTCTTGAATTAAGATCTAGGAGTGGGTATAAGCAATGGAATTGCCAAACAGTTGGCCCTCATAGTTTCTGTTCCATCTTGATCAAAACTTTTCTTTACCCTTAAACTATAGCCCAGAAGTGGGTATAGGCAACTGACTTTCAAATAGCACCTGGTCCAGTGTCAAGTACTAGCACATGGATATCCCATGATTTCTCTCTGATCATTTCCCAGGTCTTTTTATCTCTGGCTTTAGTGTTCCTGAAGCTGCTGCTACTTCTATTGCCACCACCTTGTTCCATCACTGGTCTTTTATTCAAGTGTGCCCTAAACTGGTTTCTACCTCTTTGTCACAGATCTCTCTTTCTGACCTCTTGTCTTTGGCTGAAAAAATGTCTCTTTCTGATCTTTTGTTGGCTGTGCCATTCCAGAATTCAATTGGAGGCATTATTTTTAAGTTGTTTTTTAGGAAATATTAGAAGAGCTCAGCTGAGTGCTTCCTCTACACCACCATCTTGGCTCCAATCACAGGAATCAAAATGACTTTCTTATTAGCCACATCTTGACTATCCTCAGCCTGTTTTCCTTAATAAAGTTCCCACTTGGGAGTCATTTCCTGTCCTGCTCTGGCCCTATAGGCTTCAAACAAGAAAAAATAATTGTGTTATTATCACTACTTCTACAAGTTCTCCTCAAAAGTCATTTAGTCCAATTCTTTCATTTTATAACTGAGGAAAAGGAATCCCAGAGGAGTTAAATGATTTGTCCAAGGTCCTATAGATAGTAAGCCTCTGTGGCTGGATATAAACCTAAGTCTTTTGATTCTAGAGCCAATGATCCTTTTCCCCCTTTTACTATAACCAACTTCTTTCTGAGCTTTCATTCTATCTCAAACTTTGGCAAAGATGTTTGAGAGATCATTTTTCCCTTATAGAAAGTTCATTCTTCATATATGGATCTCTGATTGTTCAGGCTTTTGGTGCAGTTTCATCTCTCCTAGTTCCCTTTGTGAACTTCAAGGTGACTAGTCATGGTGACTATCCACATATCTTTCCTAGAATTTCCCAATTTTAAGAGCAAAGTGACAAAATATGACATTATTATCCCTATTTTAGAGATGAAGAAACAAGAGATCATAGGACTGAAATGAATCATCCAAAGTAATACAGACAATACAAGATTAAGCTGGAATTTGACCCCTAGCTCTCTAACTATTCTTTTCATTGTATCATGCTACCTCTTGAAGCAACTTTGTCATAAGAAATCCTACAAAATGAAACTGATATTATACCCATTTTGCAGATATATCAAACTCAAGATGTCCAAAAAAGAAATCATTTATTTTTGTCCCTTTCTCCCTATTCAGAGTTATAACTGAGCTCAGGTCCATATCATCTTTAACCTGATTTGTTATAGTAGCTTTCTAATTATTCTTCCTGCCTCAAATTCTTCCCGTCTCCTCCCTGTCTCCAAAACTATTCTCCATACTGCTACCAATATGATTTTCCCAGAGTCTAAGCCTGTCTCTATTCTGACCTACTCAAACTATTCTGGCGTCATATCACCTCTAAGATCAAATATAAGTTCTTTCCTTGGCATTTAAACTCTTTCTAACTGCGTCATCTGCTATACTTTATTTTCTCTACCTACTATATGATCCAGCTACAATTGACTAAGTGCAATTTCTTAAATAAGACATTCCATCTCTTTGTTGTTCAGTCATTTTCAGTTGTGTCCAAATCTTAATGATACCTCTTGGAGTTTTCTTAGAAAAGATACTGAAGTGGTTTGCCATTTCCTTCTCCAGGTCATTTACAGATCAAAAAGCTGAGACAGCAGGGTCCAGTGACTTGTCCAGGGTCACATAGCTAGTGATTATCTGAGGCTGGATTTGAACTCATTTTCCTGACAGCAGACTTAGCTGTCTATCCCCTGTGTCACCTAACTCCCCATCCTTATTGCATTCTTTTGTACAAGCTGTCTCTCATGCTTGAAATGCTCTACCTCCTCACCTCCATCTCTTAGAATCTTTGACTTCCTTTATTTTTCACGTCAAATGACACATTTTTGGAGGCTTGTTCCAGGTTAGCCCTTTACCACCCTCCTCCCCAGCTGCTAAAACCTGTCCAAATTAATGTTAACTTCCATCTACTTTTTATATATCTTGTATTTACATAGTTGTTTATGTGTTGTCTCTCTCATTATAATGTGAGGTGCTCAAGGACAAGGAAAATACTTTTTTTCTTTTATCTATCTAATGATTTGTAATGTACCCATATTCTTGTTGAATAACTGATTGCCCATGAGGAAAATGTGTCAAAGACGGATTAATCAACTTTGCCATAGTCACACTCCAGGAAAGTCAGAGTTTTGATATGAATACATCAGATGATTTCATGTCCCATATTCCTTCCATTGACTAAAGTAGAGTATTTGGGAATGTCAAGAAAAAAAATAATTATGGCGGGATAAATTATGAAATGCCTGGAAATATTTTTCTTTCATACATACAATTTATTTTTATTCAAGGGATTGACTTATGTCTTCCTCTATAGCAGTGATGGTGAACCTTTTAGAGGGCTGGGTGATGTGCAAAATGTCCTTGGGCACACTTGGAGAGGGAGAGGGGAACAGCCTGGCTTTCTAGTAACAAACTCTGGTGGTCTCTGTGCTGGGACAATGATGCATGTGCCCACTGAAAGGGCTCTGAGTGCCCCCCTGGCACATGTGCCAAAGGTTCACGACCATGGCTCTATAGTATTCAGAATTTTTAAAATACTATACTTGTTAAAGTTATACTCTTCATTAGAAGCATGTCCATTTGTAATTAGGGTTAAAGTTTTATGAGAAAATTCGGCAAGTTTTCTGGCTTTCTAAAATTTTCCCAGACCAGATACACAAATTATAATGAGATTGGTTTTGTTTGAATAAAATACCAATTATTATTTATTAGGAAAATCTCTATTCTATTTTCCCTTTGAATTAAACATTAATTTGTATTTAATGTTATTCCAGAAGTTCTTTTATTGTTATTGTTGTTAATGAAAGTACATTGGACTAACTTTCAAAGTTCATGTCAGAGAGGGGAAAAAAAACCAGATTGAACTGTGGTTTTGGCTGCCAGTTGATCTTAACTTGAACGTATAAAGAAAACACATCATTCAAACTTACAGTCCATGAATTAAGGTCTTTCTGTCACCAACCTTTCTTTTCCCCCTCTTCCTCATTGGGTCAAGCACTCCATGCCCTCTCTTTTCCTCCCTAGGGAACTTTGGAAAATAATTTCTTTCTTTTTTTTTTCCTTAATGTTGTCCCTAAGCCACTAACACCTGCATTTTCTCAGTGCACATTTCCATCATGGCCTGTTTGCTTGTTCAAAAAATATTTCTTTAAGAAATTGAGAATTATCTGATTTCTCTGCCCCCAGTGGAAACTATGGCATGATGGGTTTAATCCTCTCCATGAGACTGTTTGCTTCAGAGTGGATTATTGAACTCTTCTGAAATAAGTGAATTCTAATGAAGACCAAAAATGATGCCAGGATCTTTTGAACCCTTCTGGAATTACAGATACAGAGTAACAGAATTTGAGTCCTCAAGATATATTCCAATTTCTTAAAACTGTACATTAATTCCTCACAATGAAAACCAGAACATAGCATATTGTTGTGAAGGGAGCTAAATTCACATAAATGTATGACAAAACTGTTGAAAGTTTTAAGAAAATTATATGCTTTCATATTCATTTATACATAAAATTCTTGTTTCAAATGACAATAAAGGTACTTGAAGTAAGAAGTCAAAATGCTTAAACTCCTATATCACCATTCATCCATTCATTGAACAAGGGTGTACTGAATTTCCACAGGCCAAGACATATGGGAAATTGGTGTACATTTTTTAAATAGCTGCTAAAAAATACTTGTTATTCCTATAGCACTTTATTCTTTATAAGTGTCTCATGTTCTTATATCAGGGATCCTTTGGTGGGGAGAGAGTTCAAATATTATTGTTTCCATTTTATACGTAAAGAAACCAAGTTTCAGGAGGGTAAGCCTCACAGATAATTTGAACATAGGACTTCTGAATCCAGTTCTACTGGGCTTTCCATTATATCACAGTTGAATATCTATATATTGTAAGAGTCATGAGGAGAAGGATAAAATAATTTATGCTATGTGGAGGTTACCAGAAGCAAATTTTACCACTCATCCACATTCATTTCCATGTTTGCTCTCCCATTTTCCTATTCTTCCTTTTTTTTCCTTTCCCCTTCTTTCCTTAGTTTCTTTCCCTCTCCTTCTCCTTTGGTGTGCTTCTATGGCCGTCTAGTATTATTTAGTTCAATTGCTTTGCATGGAAGGCTACAAAAGTTGATGGCCCCAATTAAATCAACCATAAGTTATTTTACATTTTGACCTAGCCTACCTAATACATGGTAAAAGAAAATTCTAAATTTATACAGTTCAGTTAATCAAAGCAAATAATCAATCCAGAATGGATTGTGTGTGTGTGTGTGTGTGTGTGTGTGTGTGTGTGTGTGTGTGTGTGTACTATCTTGATCAGATAATTATTAAATCCTCACCCTTGGAATCAAGAAGCAAAGAAAACTTTGATAAAAAAGACCTAAAATAATAACTACCTAGAGTCCTTTTATTTTCTTTTTATATGTCTTCTCATGAATAAATAACAGTGTTAAGATTTCCTTGATGAATAGAAAAAGTACCTTTCCCCCAAGGACAAGTAATTCTTATTACTAAAGACCAACTTAAATATCAACTTTCCCAGGAAGAAGTCTTCCTTTATTTCTCCCCAAAAAGTAATAATCTTTTCTTTTCACTCCTCAACCAGCATTGTTTTTGTAACACTTATAGATATGTAATCCTTTGATATATGTTTATCTCCTGTCCCTTGGATAAAATCTTATGAATTCCATTTGGACTGGGACTATATCTTGTCTGAATTACAGACTTTTTCCCAATCTATAACACAAATTTCTATACATAATAAGTGTTCAAAAATTGTTTGTTGAATGAATTAGAATTAGAAGAATTATAATAATATTATTTCAACTTTAAATTACTCCTCTCCCCCTCCCAAATGGCATCACTGTCCTTTCTAAATTGGGGGTAGAGGTAGAGAGAGGGATGGAGTTTAACAAAAATTGAGAAATACTATCTTTTTGTGAAGATGGAGGACATCCCTTCCATTTAGTTGGACAGATGATTACAGTAATTATTAACTCTCCCAGATTGGCACCCACAAAGGAGTTATACCAAAGTTCAGATTAGGGCAGGGTAGTATACATGAAGAGACTTGAAACTACAATAGATCTCCTAGACCACTAGGGATCTTTCCAGGTCATTTCAGTAAGTATATAAGCTACTTGAAAAAGCTAATAGCATTTCCAAAGGTGATTATCTTTGGAGAGGAGAATAGTTTAGGTGCTGTGAAAATCTGGATCATTAAATAATACTTGTCTTAAATGTACCAATAAAACACTATACATTAAGGTTTGGCAATCAGAGGAATGGAACTGAAAGACATCTTCTTAAATTCCTTTTAGTGGAATTGGAATAGAGATTTACTTTGCTCATCTTCCTATCATAGAGGGTAATCTCCCTGAAGACTTTATTGGCAGACTCACCCTGCCAGAAGGTTTTGCTGCCGGCAGCGCCCTTCACTCTTTTCCATGAGAAATACAGTCCCGTGAGAAAGCACATTCTCACTCTTTTTTTCTGTGGGAAACACCATGAAACTGAAGATTCCAAATTCTGCGAGAATGAGCAACTGGAATCAACACTAGCAACTTCCTTGTTTATGTTATTCTTTGTGAAAATATTGGAAACCCAAAACAAGGCAGAAATATGTTGGGAGCTGAGTTATGACAGTGCAAGCATTGGATTCAAAGAATCTCTGGATTTATTTTAATAGCTGAGAATTCCAAAGACATGTGCAGTCTATTCCGGTTGTCAATTTATGATCTTTAAAAACATTTTTTAAATTGACTGATCCTTAAATACATCCCACCTCATCTTGTATGAGCCAAGTTTTACAGATGCCATCTTAAAAATCAATTCAAAGAGCAGCCATAAACTTGAAAGCTTCCTATTTGAAGTGTATATGGCAGAATGCAATTTTGTTTAATTTTAATTGACAGAGATGTCAGCCTAAGAGAATATTTTAGAATATTAGTAGGAACAGTAAACTTATGCCTTGACATTTTTATGGTATAATGGTATAATTCCCTGCGAAAAAAATCTCTACTGTCAGGATTTACACTAAAGAGATACATGTATTACTTTTCTTCCCCCTCCCCTTCAATAAAAGAGTGACAAATGTATTACTAATTACACAATTGCTTTATTATGTAGGAACTGGTGCTAAAAATCTTTCCTGGGCTTTCCAGAGTATATTGGGGTTTTTATTCAAAATGACTAATTCTAGCAAATGCATCTGAGGTGAAAGTTTGATTCTAACTAAAATTATAAATACCTCCCTGCTCCCCTTTATTAAGGGATACAGAGGGAAAGGAAGCTCAAAAAAAGTGGAAATAGATATATGTGAATGATAAATGAAGTTCAGTATTAATTGTGATTAATAGGGATTACTAACACATGACCGTAAAAATGCTTATCACTCACTAAAGTAGCCTTTGCTTAAAGGGTGGAAACTGGGAAATTTGGGTTCTAATACCAGTGGGAAAGGACCAAGACTATTTTCTGCTCTAAACAATATTGACCAGGTAGAATCAATCAGCACTGACAATTAATTGTCTGTCACTCAGGGTTGCTCCTTGCCCCTTAACAGACTAGTGCCCCAGCATCCCATATTTCCTGTCTTCATTCTTCCCTCCCCTTCCCCTAGAGATGTCAATGTTTCTAAAATCTTTTACTTAGTAAAAGTAACAACAAAAGCTGTTGATATAAGAAATATGCAGGAAACTCTCAGGTAATAGATAGACCACTGGATTTGTTAAGAGAAAATGTGGGTTTGAATTCCAAGTGTCCTCCTTATAAGCTAGCAAGTCACTAGACCTCTCTGGGATTGAGTTTAAACATCCATAAAATGAGGAGGATGAACTAGAGAGCCTCTTCTGTCCTTTCAATTTCTAAATCTATGATCTTAAATATACAATATGCACTGTTAATTTATTTAGACTAGATGCAAATCAGACTTTTCATAAAGAGGTATTTAGAAAAGCATTTTCTTTATTCACTTGACTGTATTTTTAAACAAACTTTTATTTCCTTCTTCCTAAGGAAAATGATGTGGTGGCCTATAATAATAGTATAATCTTTTTTTAACAGAATCTCAAAGTTGGTAAGGATATAAGAAATTATAAATCTGGCAGATCAAGAATGCCTTCTGTAGTGTACATGACAAGTATCAACCATCCTTTGCCTGAAAACCTCTTGTGAAGAGTAATCAATTGCCTCCCAAGGCAGCCCATTTCACTTTCAGATAGCTCTAATTCTGAAGGATTTTTCCTTAGAAGAAATCTAAATTTGCTTCTTTGCCAAGTCCTTCTCTGTCTACTCTCTATCTTGCTTGAGATTTTGCCTATATTCAAGCATTTTATTTTCTATTATTTTAAGGAAAGACTCAGGAGAAGAAAGATTTTCTGTTTCTACTTGATGCATAGGTTTAGTTGATGGTGTCAGAACTGTTGCAGGATTTTAAATAGTAGTCCCAATAAATTAGCTATAATCTGATTAAAACTTTTGGTTTAACTACTTATCAATGACCTGTCTATAAGTTAAATAATTATAGCATCAAATACCCTTGACTTATGTTTGAATGGCCATCATTTGCCAATATTGTGATTGGTTGGTTCAAATCAATAGAGTTAATAGTTAGGATAGTTCAGGAATTGTTCTGGCTTTACTGAATTGGCCTGTTTATCTAAGAAGAATATTAAAGTGAATTTTTCATTATTTTGATAATTTTTTCAATTATCAAACTTTTAATTTCTCTCTTTTCCTTCTCTCCTCATTGGAGAAGAAAAAGAAAAACAAAAGCATTTGAACTGATATACCTAATTGAACAAAAGATATTCCTACATTGTCCATATACAAAAATGTACAACTAATTCTACATCTATCCTATCTCTTTCAGAAGATGAAATTAAGTTATACATTG
This sequence comes from Gracilinanus agilis, assembly GCF_016433145.1. Taxonomy (NCBI): domain Eukaryota; kingdom Metazoa; phylum Chordata; class Mammalia; order Didelphimorphia; family Didelphidae; genus Gracilinanus; species Gracilinanus agilis. The sequence goes on along the minus strand of NC_058131.1, from coordinate 590,843,681 downwards.
CATTTCAGCTTTTGCATCTATAAAACTAGTCAAATAGTTGTCATATTACATTCTAAAGTTTTATAATTTAAGATTGGTCAATTGCAATGCCTCATCTTAATCATTATCTCTATCCACGATTCTCTGAAGTTATGGGTAGGCAATTCACACTGAACTTCAGGATATGGAAATCTAAATTTGTAGCAGGCCTTATTGCAGTAGTTTTAGGGATGAACGTGAAAATGAATGACATTATTATCACCGTTCAGGGTAAGGAATATATTGAGGAGAGAAGAAGGCCCTAGGTACCTTTTCTTTTTGTCTTTCTTTTAAAGAAAATAGTATCTTAAAAAACTTCTAATTTATTGAATTCAACTCAATTTCATGTATGTTAGTTTCTTGAAACTCAGAAGTCACTCATCACAAATGGCATGTCTTTCTGAGGACTTCTTTCTCAATGTTCATATAGATTCTATCCGACCTGCCCCCTTTCAACTAATAGCATTTAAAAAACAAGAGTTAAGATCACATTCTAAAGGTAAATAAATTTTGCCAAAATTGGAGTGAGGTATCTAATCCCCTGCTCATTCATAGGCATCATTTACACAACTAGAATACCCTTCTCATTCATTCTTTCAGTTATGTCTGACTTTTCATGATCCTGTTTGAGGTTTTCTTCACAAAATTACTGGAGTGATTTGCCAGTTCCTTTTCCATATACTTTTGTTAAAGGGGAAACTGAGGCAAACAGATGAAGGCATTTGTCCAGGGTCACCCAGGTAGTATATATCTGAGGACATATTTGAACTCAAAGAGATGAATTTTCCTGGTCTCAGACCTGGCACTTTATCTGTTGAACCATCTAAATAAATAGATGGACACTTGTCCAGAGAAAGGTTCCTAAGTTGTAAAAGCCATTTAATGCTCTCACCATGGGATTTATGAGTTTTAGTGCTTTGAAGGTAAAGGAAATGCTTGATCATAAAGATTTTCCAATTAATTTAAATAATTGTTAAAATGCAATGACCACTGAAGCAGGAAAAGGAGGTTTGCAGGAACTGGTAAAGAAGATAAAGTCCTGTTTCACATGTATAGTGGATAGAGTGTTAGACTTGCAGTCAGGAAGCCCATTTTGAAATTACACCTCAGATGTTCACTAGCTGGGTGACCCTGAGCAAGTCACCTTTTCTCCCTGTGCCTCAGTTTCCTCATTTTTGAAATAAAGGGATTAGACTTGATGGTCTTTAAGATCTGTTCCAGCTCTAAGCCAATTTCCCTAAGTTTATCAAAGAGAAGAATGCAGTGATAGAAAAGCCCAGAAATTGACTTATTTGGGCAAGGATAGTCTACAAGGGAAGTCAAAAATTCAAGTAAAAATCCAAAGCTCTTTAAATCCCAAGTCTTATTATTGAAGACACTGACAGTCTGTCTCTTTGAGTTTATTCTCTGCACACTCCCATTTATCATCAGTAAAATTCCAATTGTTCCATACAGCAAAAGGAATGTGTGTGGGGGGTGAGGGCAAAGGAGAGGAAACCAAGGGCAGTGTGGCTGACGGTTTGTGATCTGGGAGCTTTTTAATTTTAGGTCAGCTAAATCAGGACACAAAGCCACAGCTGCTAAGCCACAAAGGCCCACATATAGTTTCCATGGCTCAATTGCTTTCCAGCCTAAAATCTGCTGAAGAGAGCCTTCCATGGGGGGAACCTTCTCCTTTCCCAATTAGAGTCTTTTCACAGCAGCAGGATGGAAAAGGTTTTACTCGGCAACATTACTGAGTATCAGTAATATGCAAAAGATCTTTGAAATCAATTCCCATTATTTCAAAGGACGTTGCATAGTAAAAATAATGCATAGGAAAAACACTGTAATGAAACTACTGCTTAATCTGCTGTGATTATCTAAGATGAACCAGCAACTGTTTTATCCTTATTCCCTAGCATCTGCTCAATGGTACATAAACTGTATGTAACACAGTATTACGGCATACGAGTGACGGGTGAAACTTCCAAGATTCATAGGTTGGATATGGATAGATGCTCCTAGCACTTGGATTGTTAGCTGAGGCTGATTAAAAGCTTTTCCAGTCTTCCTGTCCTTACCTTTCTTATCTCACCTCTTCGAGAGTTCCAGCTGCCTCTCTCCTGGAAAAGGGGCCACAAAACGAAACCGAGCACAAAAATGGGTCTAGAAAAGGCCATAAGAGAACCTCTTGTAAATGCCATTCCTCCCCCTTCCCCCTGCCTTGCCCCCTTGCTAATCACAATAAGCCTTGTTTGGCTGAAGCTTGGCAAAACTCTCAGATATTTTTGCCGCTCTATATTTCAGCCATGACTTCTGTCATATTTTGAAGAGGAACCTGCACCTGTCCAACCAACCCAGATGCCAAGTTCTGGCCCGCTGAGATTGAAAACGGATTTGAATTGATTGCCCTATGAAATTAAGATTTTTATATAAAAACGACAGCAGTAAAAGGCGCATCAGAGCCTACTGTATGGTTAAAACTAACAAAGGATATTGTAATAAATTGAGTGTGTATGTGTGTAAAACTTTGAAAATAAAGCTATTTCTTCCAATTACAAAAAGCATGGAAATAAGTAGTGGTGGTTTAAATGTTAGAGGTGGGTTTTGCTTAGTATAGAGAGAGCTGGCCCATGAACCAAGAAGACCTGAATTCAAGTGTCCCTTCTGACACATGTTGCTGGTGTGTCCCTAGATCAGTCATTTAACCTGCTTCGGACAATGGTCTAAGATGATAAACTGCAGAGAAGTTACCCACCCCTCACAATGACAGATGAAGTTTCCTCATGCACCCTGTTCATAATGAGCTCACCAGGCCAGCACAGTCCCTGAAATGCTACGTAGGAAAAGAATTTACCTATTTCATTGGGAAGTTAAAACCACAAATGTACCAGATGTGCTTTTCTGTTTATGAATGAACTTTCAAATCTAACTTGCTAAATAGACTATTTGCTATGGAACAGTTTGTTGCTGAATATTCACTTTTTGATTAAGAAATGCTACAAGGAAGGAATCCACGAGGACAACTCTGTCAGGGTTTTGCCACTCATGCAACCACACATGTCCTTCCACTGTCAGTACGGTTGGCCAATAAGAGAACCAATCTCATTATCTTATTAGGCTTTCCTCCTTTGGTGGTCAACAGATGAGCATTCTATGAAAATTCCTGGCCCCAGCTAGGTCTGGGGATCTGGCAGGTCATGCCTTCAAAGCATCAAGATAGGGATCTTGATGTACATGCTTGTACCTGACAGGTATCCTGGGCCAGTTTGGGTCTTGTTAAATTTAAGACTAGCTCAGAATAACCTTAGATATTCCTTGAAGACCTTCCATGGCTAGTTTATCTCCTCCGCTCACCCTCCTCCTCTTACTTACCATTGGAACTTATATTGCTCTGTGATAGGTATCAAAAGTCCAGATAAAGCTGTACTTGGTTCTGACAAAAGGGAACTTGAAACCTAAGGGAATCCTGGAGTCAAAAAAAACTTCTGAACAAATAAAATTGTGTCAGAGCTCTCTCTCTCTCTCTCTCTTTCTCTCTCTCTCTTTCCCTTAGGGTGGGGAAATTAGAGAACTAACATTTATTAAGCACCTGCCTTTAAAATAGGCATGAGGCTATGTACTTTACTACTGTTACTTCATTTGATTCTCACCACAACTCTATAAGATAGGTGGTAGAATAATATCCATTTTAGAATTAAGGAAACTGAAGTGGACAGAGGCTAAGTGACTTGCCTGGGGTTATACACAACTAGGAAGTATCTGAGGCTGGATTTGATCTCAAATCTTCTGACTTTTGGACCAATTTACCATGCCAGCAGCTGCTTCTGGCTAGCCCAGATCTCTCAGTGTGATACAGAAGGAATGAACACATACAGTCAGGTACCCTAAAAAAATTCCTTTTAGGTAGAGGCATCAAAAAACATTTTTATACTATAAGGTTAAAATATTGCCATGATGACTTCAGTTCTTTTCTCACTCACTAAGTGGCTAGAGGATAGTTGGCTCTCTGAAATGTTCCAGAGGTTCTGACAAGGCAGTTAGATAGATGATGATTTATTAGTATGATGAAAAATTCAACACTGAGGTTCAAGAGAAAAGAAGCAATAGTTTCTGTGCCAATTATTTAATTTGACAAGCCTTTATAAATCACCTATTATTGATAAGGAATGGTGGTGGTCATAGGTAGGGGGTTAAGGGAAATGTAAAGCCAAAAAAAAATTTAAAAGCAGCTGCTGGTAAGAAATCTTGGCATGGAATCAGGAAGACCTGGGTTAAAATCCAACCTTAGATACTCACTAGCTGTGTGATCTTGGACAAGTCACTTAACCTCTTTGCCTAAATTTCTTAAGCTATAAAAAGGAAATTAAAAAAATTAAAAATAAAATGAAAATACCTAAATTTGTTAAGTTGTAAAAAGTGAATTAAAAAAACAACAATATAATATTAGTAAAGCACAGGACATTGCCTGGTACATAAAAATACCATATAAATACTGCCTATTATTAGTATTACTATTAGTGGAAGTATTTTTATGTAACTTACTATAATGTTTACTATCTAGTATAACATATATGGAAATATTCCACAAATTATGTAAAAGGTGAATTTTGTTTTTTTAAACATTTGAGTCCAAAAAAACAAATCAGAAATTTTCTGATGGATAGGCTGAATGTCTGTTTAAAAAAAAAAATTCTAATTTTGCCCTAGTGAAGAATCAAGGTCTTTTATCATCATTACCCTGGGCTACTAGCCACTAGCCTTAAGGCTATTTTTGCTCAATGACTGTCATATGCTGGTTAATCTATCAGAGACTAGTCTTAGCCACCTAGAGAGTCACTCTTGGGTTTTGGCTGACTTTTTAACCACTGGTTCAAACCAACAATACCACTCTCTAATTCTTTCTTTTTGACTTCTGTGTCAGGACAAGACTGAGAGTGTAGCAGCAATTAAACCTCTAATTCATCTTCTGACAGAGAAGGAGAGAAAAAAGCTTGATTCTAATAGGGCTTCTGACCACTGATTCCTTTTCTGAGCTGTTTAAGCTCTTTCTCTAGCTAGAATGATGTTTTTAAAACAAATAAAAATTTCATGTTTTAAGTTAAAGTATTGTTGCAATTTTAACTCAGCACCAGGTTAACCTTTATAAGGTAAAATCAGATTTCTCTTCAAATGTATATGTGTGAGAAAGCAGGCAAGGTATGTTTCTGTTTCTAATCTGTATTTTGACTTCTGTTTAGAATCAGCAAATATGAGGAGCAGAGTGCTGGAGAGAGAGAGAGAGAGAGAGAGAGACAGAGAGAGAGAGAGAGAGAGAGAGAGAGACAGAGAGAGAGAGAGACAGAGAGAGAGAGAGACGGGGGGGGGAGACAGAGAGAGAGTTTGGGAGCAATGAAGTGAAGAGGGTGGTAAAAGTACAGTAAGGTTCAAAAACTTGATCACAACATGAAAACACTATTCTTAAACCAAAGGCTACTTGAGAAAATGTGTTACAATGAAAAAAAAGAGCTGGATTTGAAAGCCAAAGATGCTGGGTTTGAATTCTTGGTCTGTCACTCCTTGAATTACTTAGTCCTTATTTGAGAAATGAAGAAAAATGGATTATATCTCTAAAGTCCCTTCCAGCTCTAAATTTATGATCCTTTGATTTGAAATGAATGTGATAACACTACCACAAATGGACACATTCTAAAGAAGTTTACAGAAAATGTTCTTCTCACTAAAACACATGCCATTCCCCCAAAGAAAATAAATAAAGGAACTAGAATAGCTGAAATGTCAGAGTTCCCTTCCAGATACTTATAACAGATTACTTGTATCACACCAACCAAAGTGTGGTGTCCATGGGCAAAATCACTTTTTCATTAAATATTTTAATGTTTAGATCCAAAATTCGCAATTATGCTTTCAACTGATCGGCTTTTTCCCCTACTTTTTTACTGGCTCGATATGTCTATTATTTTGGAAGAATCAAATGAAAACTCATTCTGGATAGTAAATGAATTTGTTTTTGACAGTAAGGGGGCAGCATATTTAACAGTTGTCTTTGATCATTCTACCAAACTTTTTCTTTTGGTATGCACAATTTCAAAAGAATTTCTTAGTTGCAAATGTTTTATATATTGTACTCTACATTTCCCCCCTGAAAAATTATGTTTGACTTGGAAAAAAAGGACATTAGAAGATTAATGGTAGATCAATAATTATTCCATTGATATTATTATTATTGATATTTTTTATATTTGTAATTAGACATTTTGTTTCAGATATCCCTTCTAACACCCAGAACACTTCCTTGGTGCATAAAAAATGAAGAACACCTGGGAAATGGTTCTCCAAATGGCAAATACAAACACTTGCCTCTAAGCCTACATTGATGATATACACAATCTCGGCGGCTTGATTAGTAGAAGGGCACATATTTCCAATCTGGAAACCAGGAACACAAATCAAATGGACTTTTCTGTCTGATTGTCCTTCACCTCCCTTCTTTGGTTTAAAACAAGCAGTTAAAAAAATAAACATTTCCCCCCAAAACAACCCCAACCCCTGCATTATTAGGACTTCCAAAGTAAATAAAAAGTGGTAGAGCTGAGAGTGAATTGCTGCAGGAATCCCAGGGAGAATCCTGATTTTAGCACCACTGTACCAAATTTGTCATTTAGGAAAGCTCTTGTTCCCTTTATTGAGTTCCACTGTAGCGAACAATTTCTGCCTGCATCCCTCGTGTGTCCTTTTGGTTTATTATCTTTCACTGTGAATTGAGCCTCCACAATCAGTTTCCCAGGAAGCCTAATTTCACTCACTGCTTATACATATGATGAGGCACCCTGTTCCCCCCTCCTTCCCCTTCCCAATGTTCTTATCAAATGAAGAATTGTGGATAAGGGTTAGGTGCAGATAAACATGAGTGTAGCACTTCCAGAAAGGTCATGACCCCCCCATAAGGTGCTTCTTGTTATGCCTGACCTTCAGATTTTCATCATCAGCCCGCCTGACAACTTAATAATGCAGAGGTGCAGGATTCATTTCTCCCCTCTGAGAGAGCCAGCACGGGACGCCCTTTTCCCTGATTATTTCCCTGCACTCCCGGCTGCCCTTTATAAGCCAACCAGAACTCCATCAATCATGCTCCTCTCTTTCCTCTCCTCCTCAGCCCCCAGTCCTTAGAGCTCTAAAGCTGCCGTGTGCCTTTTGTCTGGTGCTGGAATGTGTATACAAAAATACCCAAAAGGGTAAAGGGGAGGGGGAGATACCCTACCTTTAGCAAATAATGATTCTCCTTATTTTTTTTAAAGGGAAAAATGTTCTTAAAAGTTTTCATCCATGTTTTAATGTTAATATTGTCATCACTTTTAATAAGCATTATAGCATAGAATAATTTGAATGTCAGTGTCTTTCTTGCTTTATTTTTGGTGGTGGTCGTCATGGTTTTATTGTTCTAGAAGTAGTAAATGAAGGAGAAAACTGTCCTTTTGCCGTGGATTTTGACTGAAGCCTGTGTAGATGGCTCAATATTTTCAGGGTAATTATTTCCGTTTTATCGAAACAAAGTGGCAAGAAGTTTCAAAGGAAGGAAATAAGTGTGTTTTTAAGGGGGGGATATTGATTGGTATCAAATTTTAAAAACTGTAATAAACCTGTTCTATAAAATATGTATTGACTTCACCCCTAGCCTTGCAAGTGTTTTCCACTGAGCAAAAAAGTGATTCCTGGAGTGAGAGCAGGATGGGACCCACCGTAGGCATTGAACCACCATGAAGCACAGTATGCTTTGTGACAGAGCTGGGGCCAATGTCTTATGGCCTGTGGCAGCTGCCATTGCTATCCTGGAGAGGGAAAACATCTCCCTTAAGCCAATATCTCAGCTGGGTATGGGAACTACACTACATCCAGCCAGCACACTTGGATCCCAGGCTGCCAGTGGCAGCAGGATAGAGATCTGTGCCCAGCTGGATAGAGAAGTTAATGTGTTAGCCCAGCTCACATTAAGCGGCTGCACTGAATCAGACTTTTTTTTTTCTTTTCTAAGGGGTGCAGAGGGGAAGAAAGAAAAAAAAAGGGAAAGGAAAAGGAATTAGTTACAGGAGGCACAATAGAAGTATTTGTTAAAAAAAAACAATAAAATAACAAGGAAGGCAGTCTAGGTCCTCTCTATGAGGAAGTAGGTCATAAGATCCATCTAGAAAATCCCTATCAACATTTCATCAGAAATATAAATCCATTCTTCACATTTCGGTAGACATTCTAATTCGGTTTAGAGACAAAATAATTCAAATCCACCCACATTGTTTTATTCCTTTGGCCAGGTATGGTAGAAATGGCCAAAGTCTCTGAATAATGCCTCCCAATCTGAATTTAATATTAAAGTGTGATGTATTTGCAAAAGACTTTGGCTCTTCGTGGAAGTGGAACCAAGAGTTTGGAAGTAAGATTTAGGGAGAAGAACATTTTCACGAAAGCAAGAAGACCTAAGTTTAAGCTCCAATTCAGCTATTTAGGAGTTGTACAACCTTAGGAAAATTATTGAACCTCACTGGGACTCAGTTTCCTCATGTATAAAATACTTGAATTGAAGTGGATGACCTCTAATGTTACTTCCAAGTCTAATATTCTGTGAATTGTTTTTGATGACACATTTTTGGAAAATAATATCAATACTATAAATATTTATTTACTTATTACATTCCCCACATGCAATGCACAGTGACTATATCATTTGTATTTATAGGAATAAAAAATAAAGATCTCTGATGTTTATGCATTATTCTATGACACTGAATCTGCTGACACTGACAAGGTAGGGCATTTACAACACCTTCAGAAATGAGAGGAAATACACTGGGAGAACAGGAATCAAAGAACACAAGCTTCCCATGTAAATGCTGTACAAGAACAAGCTAGATTTACTTTAAGGAAAGATTAGAGCTTAAATGCAACACTGTTAAGGAACCAGGATGGGAGATTTGAGGAATAACAAATTTATTTCCAGTGACAACAAACTCTTTGTGTCTGACATGGCTGCAAAACTATCCCTAGGGGAGGGCAAATTGGACAATCACCCAGAACCCCAGAATTTGAGTTTCAAGAAATGGAAGAGATTGTCTCCTCACAAACCTATGCTGATCCCTTCTCCAGCATCCCTGACATGTCAGTTATTGTCCCACTTATTATGCTGGGTCCTAATTTTCCAAGAAGAAAGGGGCGGTTAATTCCAGGTCTCTAAAATAAAATGAGCAGCAATATATAGTAAATAATTGTGGGGTAGGTGGCCTAGAGTATTGAGAGGGGTCTTAGAGTCAGAATGACTGTTTTCATGTATGCCCATCCCACTTCAAGACTCTGGATATGTGAATCCAGGCAGACCACTTAACCTCTCATTGTTTTAGGTAGTCTCTAAGTATAAATTGCAAAGAAAGTACCGATCTTCATCGATAGAGGAATTTTCCATAACTTTACTTTAAAAAAAATTGGTTTTCCTTATCTCACCCAGGCTGGAAGTGATAAAGCAACTCACATGCTCCCATTCCATAGGAGACCAGCATGGAAGCTTTGATCTGGTCCATTTCTAAACTGATTCAGTTGGCCCTTCTTTAAGCAACCTGGTGGTCTTCTGCTCCCAGGGATAGGGGGGCTGGCAGGGTAAGTATGGGCTCACCATAATTCTAGACTTAGTTCAAACACCTCATAGGCTTTGCCCACTGCAACCCAGACCTCTTGAGTACCAGAGATCCACCAGCCTTAGCCTTTCTGGCAGCTGTAATTACAGACAAGCACCAACATAGCCAATGGAGTTCCTTAACCCAAGGAAATCACAGGTCTAGCCTCTATACCTAGATAATATATAATTAACACCAGAATGCAAAACTGCCCAACTCTACCCTTTTAACTCCCTTGAATTGTTGCTTGTCTTTTTTTTTTTCCAATTCCCCACCCATTCCCCCATCCCACATGGCAACATTTTGTTTTTTTTTCCTATTGGCTGCCATGCCTAATGTTTATGCTCTAGGCTCTGTTGATCAAGGCTGCCCTCCACATTCATTTTAAGCAGCCATCACCTGTATAAAATATTAGACAGAGGCAGCAGGGTCTCATGTACTGTGATTTGCCCTGGGGCCCTCAAACCCTCTAGGAATGACCCAGCATAGTAGACAGGATAAGTGGGTGGAATCTCAACAGCTGTGTCAAATCAAATCTGTCCCTTCTCTAAGGGGCAATCTGCCGCTGATGGAGATGAACTTTTAGGGCAGCCAATTAGAGTTATTTGGGGGCAGGGCAGCCTAGGCTAGCAAGAGATGCAGAAGGACTAGGGCGAGGGGACAGGCTTTGTCTGCTACCCTCCAGGAATGATTTAGACCCCTTAGGCACTAATATAAAGTAGTCAACAGTGACCTTTGTGCAGTATGTCAATGCTGTTATGTCCCTAGCCCCTGGCGTCCACCTGAAGATTTAGGTTCATTACTCTCCTATCAGTTTCCATGTAATTAACAGAATTTTCCTTAAAACAACTAGAAAAATTGTATGTTCTTGCGACTAACGTTGCCAGGCCTGTGTCACAAAATCTATTCAAATAGGTGTTTCTTGTGACAATTAGGCCTGCAGTATTTCTGCCAGAGACAGGAAAATACATTTATCTCTTTCATACCAGGAATTTTTGTTTTTCCCTTTGGCTCTTTTTCTCCTCCATCTAAGGTAATGAAATCACATTTGCTCCAAGTTCAGGCTCAAGTCCAGGTCATTAGTTCAAGGATTTAAACTAAATCTTAACACTGGTTTGTTTTGCTCTCCCAGTTAAGTAAGTAGCTGGTTGAAGCACTTGGAGTCACATCAGGCCTTGACTGTTATTTTTTTTTTTAAAAAGAAAAAATGAAAAGAAGCATGTGAGTCCTACACTCCTCCGTTTCTCATTCCTCTAAATTAAACTCAGGGAACTAGTTTCAGCCCCTTCCCTCAGGCCTACCAATAGAAGAATGGATTTTAGATACTTGTCAGACTAAAGTTTAGGCCACATGAAGTGAAATAACTGGTTATTCAAGCAAATTAACCAAAATGGAATGGAGAACAAGAAGAGTTTTTTGTTTGTTTGTTTGTTTGTTTCCTCAATTATATGGGTGATTCAGGCAGAAATAGTATTTTATTTGAATGCCCTGGTCACTGTAGCTATGAAGCCCTGAATATCCACTCTCTGAAAATATATTTGCTCTTTTCTCTTTAAGTCAGAATCTCTCCTCTGTGTGTTAAATTTGGGGAATTTCTTAGCTATGGAGTATGAACATAACATATGAAATCTGAATATCTGTTCATTTTTAACTGAAATTTACTAATGTTTTCTTAGTATTATCAATGAACATTTGTTTTAAATAGAAAAGGATGCTAATTTGCTCATCCTTTTTGGCTAAATATATCAAAAGGCCTATAAAATTATAAGAAATGCCATGTTGAAAATTTTAATAAAAATTGCATTAGTGGAATGTACTTTTTTTTTGCCTTTCCTACTAGTCATTTTTTAGATAAATATAGGAGGCAAATAAACAAACAATTGGTTCCGATTTATTCATTGTTTTAGCCAATAGTGAATAGAGATTTGGACTTTGAAATAGGAAAGTCTAAGTCAAAATACTTCCTCAGACATTTACTAGTACCAGGGCTTTACACCTTTAAGTTTCTTCATCTGCAAAATGAGTCCAATAATAACTCCTAACTACAATAATATTGATAGAATTAAATGAGAAAACATATGTAAAGCATTTTGCAAACTACAAAGATCTCGACAAGAGTTAATTATCATTAACTATAATAGGGCTAGATTCAGAATGAGAAGAAATGGGTTCCTTACCCTAACTCAAGGATCTAATAGTTTTCTGGCATTATGAGGAAGTCACAAAGTCTTTGAACAGTAGATTATCTGGAAAATGAGGACATGACTATTCTCATTTCTGCATACCTTGAAGCACTGTCAAGAAGATAAATAAAATAATATATTTGAAATCTCTTTGAAAAGTATAAACTAATACAGGCATGTAAGGCACAGGATTATTAGTTTTTCAATTGCTGTAACTTATTCCAACATAAATTTGATATCTAGTTAGTGTAATTCTTTGATTATCTTGTCTCTGTGGGTTTGGTAGGAGGGTGCAGACATTTAAAAGTCACTAAGTAGTGAATGAATCACATGTGGGACAGAAATTTCATTTCTCCAGCCCCTATCCACAGAGCCAGTGACAGTACTTTCCATGCCAATCCATTCTGCACATTACTGCCAACTTATTTTCTTAAAGCATTATTTTCATTTCATAACAGCAACTATTTGCAGGATGGTTGTGATAATCAAATAAGATAATATTTGTAAAGTGATTATCACAGTGTCTGGCACATAGTAGGCTCTAAATAAATGCTTGTTTCCTTTTCACAACCCTATTTAAATAGATTTTATTGACACCTTTTATTTTTACACCAGATTTCCCCCCTGTAATCCTTCTCCCTTCACTTCCGGGGGAGCAATCCCTTATAATCAAGATTTATTTTAAAGAAAAAGAGGAAAAAGGGTGAAAATAAGTAAAAACAGATGAATAATTTTAAAAAGTCCATTATTACAGTCTCCCCAGGCCCTCCCCTCCCTACCTCTGCCAAGGAGTCAGGGAAGAGTAGGAATCTTTTCATTACTCTATACTATTTTCATTGTTACTTTGTCCAAAACTGTTGAAGGGTCATCATTATTTGTAGGATAAAAATAATACTTCCTTCCTTTGGCATTTACAGTACCTCACAATATAACCCCTATCTACCTTTTTAAGACTATCTCCCAATAATATCCTTAATGACATATAGCTTTCCTGACAGTTGGATCGATTGACTCATTCATTGGCCCCCAAAGTTACCATATACATTCCTGTTCCCAAACCTTTGCTTATGTCATTTGCTATTCCCTCTACCCACAATTACTTTTCTGTTTCCTCTTTGCCTTTATGACTCATCAAATTCCTCAAGATTTAATGCAGTTGCTAAGTTCTTCCTAGCAAGGACATGTCCTTCATGCTTTCCAGAAGATTCCATGAAGAAATCTTCTGGGACTGCTTCAGCTCACGTTGATCTCTCTTTCCTAAGAACATGTAGCATTAATAGTCTGTACTTCTCGTTAAATTGTGAGTGAGTTCCTTGAGGGTAGGGACTGTCTTTTGTCTCTTTTTGTATCCTTAGAATTTGCCACAGCACCTAGCACCTAGTAATATTTAATTAATGTCCATTAACTAATGATCAGATTCTTCTCTACTGCCTTATGATGTCTAATATTGTGTTGAGTTATGCTATTATTTAGTTCTTGTGCAGGAAATTTCCTGACTTGAGAAGGGACTAATGATCTTCCAACACACAGACAGACACACACACAGACACACACACAGTCTCTGCTCTGCCCTCTACTCTCTAAATCCATATTCCTTATATAGCACAGAACCCTCACCACAAGGCACCACCAGATCCCCAATCTTCTCACCTCAAAACAATTTGAGAACTAAAAAATTTTAATGTGACTTATGAACCTCCTACATAAGCTACTGATGTTGAGGAAGACACAAGGAGAGGAAACAAAGATTCTTTGTTTTGTTTTGTTTTGTTTTCCAGGTGGGGACAGTATAGAGCTATTATTGAAGATGTAGATAGATATATGGAGGAAAGGAAGAACAATTTTTGGAAGTTGGTACCACCTTGCTTATGAAGTATCCTATCTTTCCCCAGAATAACTTTTTCCCATTTTACCTGAAATTTTTCATTTCATTTTGTCTCTGTCAGAAATCCTAAGGGGGCAGCTGGGTGGCTCATTGGATTGAGAGCTAGGCCTAGAGATGGAAGGTCCTAGGTTCAAATCTGGCCTCAGACACTTTCTAGCTGTATGATCCTGGGCAAGTCAAATAACCCCCGTTGCCTAGCCCTTACCACTCTTCTGCCTTGGAACCAATATACACAGTATTAATTCTAAGACAGAAGGTAAGGATTAAAAAAAAAGAAATCCTACCAATTATTATTAATATGACATTTATTAGAAGTTCATATCACATTTAAAAATGTAAATGTTGGAAAGTTAATAGGCTATCATAACAGTGTAATTTTATTTGTTAGTCTTATCCTTCATAGAATGTGACCAAAATCAACAACTCTGAGAAAAGTATGTTGTTTTTTATTGTTGTTGTTGTGATAAGGAACATCAGGGCTTTCAATTAAATTCATTGAGCATTGATTAAGTGACTACAATAGGACACAGAAATTCAGATATACATGATTGGCAATTTTTAAAAAAGCAGAAAAATATGTAAAATTTAAAAAATTGTATTACAATCTAAATTCACATCATTTTCTCATTCTGCTTAATATCTCACAGCAGTTTAATCACAATCATTCTCACTCTGAGAAATGTTATTGTAAATCATTACATTTTTGTACCAAATATTAACTTTTATATCACTTCATTCAGAGTTCTATCTTATTATAAGCAATGCCCATATTAGAATGTGCTTCTCTTCATTTCACTAATGCTATTTAGTTATTAATAATAGCTCCAAAGTAGACGAGTAGAGATATTGGAAGCTCAGAGAAGAATAAAAAAACCTGTAAAGTACCTAGGGATTTTCATATAAGAAATACTTTTTAAATAATGGGGTTGACTATTATGCACAATTTTATTGGAACATATTGGTTGTGTAAAACAAGGTCCTACAGTACTATGCAAAAAACATTGTATTATCACTGAGAATATAAGACAAAAAGGAAAGATTCTGCTTTCAAAGTATTTTCATTCAACCAGACCTGGAGGTGGGAAAACACAATATGTATGCTGATAATTTAATAGCATGTATGTACACAAACACACACAGTGTAATTTTGGTGGGAGGAATGGAGTGGATTAACAACAAAAGTTATTAAGAAATACTTGAAGATGATCCTTGAGCTGAATTTTGAAGGGGACTGGTTATTGTAAGCCCAGAGGTAGAATCTAAAAACAAAAGATCTAGAGCTAGGAGGGACCTTAGAAGTAATTTAGTTGAATTCCTTCATTTTACATATAAGGAAACTGAAGCCAAGATAGGTTAAATCACATGGTCACATAGAAATTAAATGTAAGAACCAAGGTTGGAACTCTGAGCCTACAATTCCAAGTTAAGTATTCTTTCCACTGTATCAGGTGAGGTGGAATATTGAATAGGTATTGCAGTAAAGTCAAAACAGTCTAGAAACAGAGACTGGAAGAAGATTGTAGAGATTTAAATTTCAAATAGGAGTTTCAAACTATAGGTTACAACAGATTTTTGGACTTAGCCAAGCAGAGTGGTGGCATTTTAAGGTTTTATCTGAGGCAATATGAAACTATTGAAACTTCTTGAGGTAATTGAACTAACTATGTGGTAAGAATCTGACTATGTAGTCAGATCTTTATTTCAGGAATATTAATCTGGAAACAATCTTGAGGATGGATTGGACCTTCTAATCTACCACTATTTAGGGCCCCATAAGAGCTGACCCCTTAGTTGGGTGTGTAATCAGAAGTCTGTCATCTTTGCTAAAATGCCCATCCAGCATCTTTTCATATGATATACTGTCTCCAAAATATAGGTCGTCTCTGACCTTCTGAAAAGTTATTTACCTTGTGATTTCTCAGAGAGATTTTGCATGTTTTTTCTTTCCATTGCTAATTGAGTAATTATGAATTTCCATTTTTGTTGTAGACAAGAATATTGATGCATAAATCCTTAAAAGCAATACTGTTGAGTTCAATGTGTCTTAATGAGTCTTTATGGCAGTTTTCTCATTGGTAATTGTTGTATAATCCAGAATAATTAGAAGACTCCAGGTGATTTTGTATATTCTGGATTATTCTGTGTCTAGTTATTTGGTCAAAATTGGTGACTAATCATTGATTGAGATGTGGGAGGGTCCTTTGAGATCATTTAGTGTCACTTTGTTTTACAAATGAGAATATCAAGACAAAAGAAGGATAAATAATACATCCAAAGTTGCAGGGGTAGTAAGCAACAAAGTCATGATTTGAATCCAAGTACTATGACCAGTCCAGATTCATCTTATTGTATCACTATGGAACCAATTGTGGAGAGAGAGAGAGAGAGAGGGAGAGAGAGAGAGAGAGAGAGAGAGAGAGAGAGAGAGAGAGAGAGAGAGAGAGAGAGAGAGATTCTGGAATGAATTTCCAATCCATGAATAGATTATAGCATGCATTGTTTTCAATGTTCATTTTGCATCCCACTTTTTAATGCTTCTAAATAAAACATTTTAAATATCCTGAAAGAATCTAACCTGTTGATTTCTCTTCTTGTCGTATTCCTTCTAACAGCAATGCTTAGCATAATACCACGAGAGGCAGTATTATGGTATAATGTATGCTGGATTTCAGGTTAGTGTATATTGTTCCAACCCTAGCTATGTCACTTAGTACTGATGGACCAAAAAAAAGGTCATTTAGCCTCCCTAAGCTTCATTTTAATCATCTCCAAAATGAAGAAGTTGGACAAAATGATTCTGAAGGTGCCTTCCAGCTCTATGTCTATGAAACTCCAATCTTTGCACATAGTAGATGATCAATAAATACATATTGATTTAAAATAACAAAAAGGGGGTCATTAAAAACCCTTCAAAATTCACAGAATAGAAGGAAGTTCCGAAAGGAATACAGAAAAAAGACAACTTTAAAAGTAATTGGAATTCATTACCAATATTCTAAAATATAAATAAATGTTTTAATCTTCTATTTTTTCTACTTTTGTAGATGGAAATGTTCATTTTTGGATGTTGAGAATTTGGGTATTGAGAATTTTAGAACATATATTATATATTTGTGTGTATATGTATGAACATGTATACATACAATATACACACAATTGTATATAGAAATATATTCATGTGAATGTGTGTATATACTATAAGGATGGGATTTGTGTAAGGGGGATGGGACCAAAGAGCCAGAGAAGGCAGTTGCTGACAGTTGCTGACAGTTGAGACCAGAGAGGATTCTGAGAATTTCTCTGAGGAGGAGAGGAGACAAGAGGTCTTCGAGTGGAGGACTAGAAAGAGGGAGGAGAAGGACAACCCATTTCAGATCCAGTGCTGAGGGCTTCCTGAGGATATTTATTTTGGAAATTGAAACCCTGATTCCCTGGTTTAAGCCATTCCACTGCAACTCGCCCATCAAGACTTCAACTGTAGAGTCAGCTATTTTTTTGGACTCCATTTTGGGAGCAATTTCTTAGTCTCCTTCACCCATTACCCAATCTTGCTGAGAGACCCTTTTCAGTTGAAACTTACAATTTTAGAAAAGGATAGATCAGAAAAATAGGAATAGAAATAGAAATAGAAGGAGAAGGGGCAAGGGGAAAAGCTTAGGAGTGGGAACCACTAAGGTTTCCACCTAAGTGACACACCCCATAGGAATAGTGAAGAGGGCACCCCAAAATCCCTCTGCCCTTCACCCCTTTCCCCAATCCCTATTTTGTGAATAATAAAAAGCCATTTAACAGTCATTTAACATTCCAGAGTGCCCGAGAGACAACAAGGGAGAGGGGAATCACAGCTTGGTCTGGCTGTCTCCATCTTGAAGCCGGGCCACCCGCTGCAAATTTAACTGATTGGGGGGAGGTTTGTGTGAACCCCATCCTTATTCAGGATCAGATTGGGGCACCACATACTTCCTCTTATAAGGAAGTCTTGCCCCCAACTCCTGTGGGGCAGCATGACCATCCAGGTCACTCAGTTTAGGTGTGACAGCCTCTTAAAGTCTCCCACTATATATTTGGCCCCAGGGGAGAGCTGGAAGAGAGACCCACCACATAGATTTTCTCTATCTCCCCTCTATCAAACATCGGTTACTGGGGCTCCTTTATTATTACAATACATACATGCCCCATATATATGTTTATGCATATGAAATCTGCCTTATGAAAGTATAACTCAATATAAGGAGTAGATAACAAATCAGTATCCACTAACAGAGCAACTATTCCAGTTATTTGCACAGGAACGTGATGAACGATTTCCTAGAAAGGTTTTAGTTTGTTCATTCACAGTATTAGAATTTTCCCTCAGCATAAGAAAAGAAATAGGATATTAGAATTTCCAGTATTCTTTCTTGACATGCCTCCATGTTTGTTTGTTTGTTTTCCTTTTTATCTGGACTCTTCAAAAAGACAGGTACTCTGTATTGCTTGTTCTATAAGAAAGAAAGAAAGAAAGAAAGAAAGAAAGAAAGAAAGAAAGAAAGAAAGAAAGAAAGAAAGAAAGAAAGAAAGGAAGGAAGGAAGGAAGGAAGGAAGGAAGGAAGGAAGGAAGGAAGAAGGGAAGAAAAAAAGAAGAAAGAATAAGAAAGAAAGAAAAAAGAAAGAAAGAAAGAAAGAAAGAAAGAAAGAAAGAAAGAAAGAAAGAAAGAAAGAAGGAAAGAAGGAAAGAAAGAAAGGGAGAAGCTTGGGTTCATTCCCACTTCCAAATATGTAGGAACTTTTGGGATCAATATGAATTGATAAGCATACATACATTAATGTATTCATATGTGATTGACTATGTACAAAAACACCAGAATGTTTACACACATCCATATGTATCCACATGCTATAGGTATGTATATACACATGCAAATATATGAGGTGATCAGTCTCTGTTTCTTGAGCAATTCATTAACACATAAATCCTCTTATATTCATAGAATTTCAGTGGCAAAGGAAAATTTGATCTTTTTTGGTTTCTTTCCTCTATCATAACCCTGGCTTGAGGTAAGGCATAGGGGAGAAGTGAATGAATGAAAAATGTAGAGGAACCAGTGTTCTTCTGCCTGTTAAAAGTATACCTGGACTTTGGGAAGAGAATTGACCTCAATATTTTTAAGCCTTAGTCTGCTAGCAGCGTGTGTGTGTGTGTGTGTGTGTGTGTGTGTGTGTGTGTGTGTGTACGTGTGTGTGTCTGGGAATCAATCAGTCAGACTAGATTAGGGTGCAAAATATTTACCTTGAATATATTATGATGAAGAGTTCTTTTATATGCTGCAATACAAAAATGAATCAATGATTACCCTTTTAAAATAAATCCATTCTCATTATTGTGGAATTCATATTATTTTGGTAACTCAAGCAGTATGACCTAATTAAAACTTGATATAAAAATTCAGCATGGCATATAGTACTTTACCTGTCCAAAGTAAACACAGACAACACAATTTATTTTACTGGAGCATCCCTTATGCAAAATTACTTGTGAGTACTTCACAACCAATTACAATCCACTGTATATGCAAATTATTACTTTTTCAATTATTTATAGGATGTTATGAGTGTTCACAGCCCTTTATAGAGCACCAAACACAAAAAAAGGCAAGAGCCCTGAATAAGCAAAACTCTAAGCAGGAAAATTCCACAGGCTTGTGGCATGTTGGGAAAGCTAAAGGCAAAATGTGAAAGAAGCTGGAGGTTGGAAGGGAGTAAGTAATTCAAGACTCAGGTTTTATTGTTTTCTTAGGACAGTGTTAAGAAGCACAATTCAAATCAGCAGATGGAAATAACTGACAATATCAACAAGAATAATAACAATGCCCCTAATTAGTAAATCTGAACTGGAATAAATCAGAACAAGATTTAGGAGCAGTTAAGTAGGGTGTGGTGTGGTAGGGAGCCTCTGCAAAAAGGGTTATTAACCTTTTTTTTCTGTCATGGACCCCTTTGGTAGTCTGATGAAATCTATGGATGCCTTCTCAGAATAATGGTTTTACATACATAAAATAGAATTACAAAGGAAACCAAATCCAATTTTTCATAAATATATATATAGTGTGTATGTATATATCTGCATGTATAACCAATTGTTTATCATATATTATACTATTACTTTTTGTATATTAATATATTCAATTCTAGTTATATTTTTATATAAAATTATATATTTATATTATTACTGCATTACATCCTGAATATATAAAATCAAGTTGAATTTTATGTATAGAATTATAATTGGTTTCCTTTGTAATCCTATTTTATTTATTTAAAGCCATTATTTTGAACAATCCATAGACCACAAGAATGCTAAAAGGGTCCATGAGTAAACAAAGTTTAATAACTCTTATATTTAATTATGTATGTATGTATGTATATGTATGTATATTTGTTGTTCAGTCATTCAGTCATGCCTGATTTGTTGTAACCCTATGGATCATAGCTATCCATGGAGTTTTCTTGACAAGGACAGTGAAATGCTTTGCCATTTCCTTTTCCAGTGCATCTAATGATGAATTATTTTGCCAGGCAATCAGAGGTTATGTGACTTGCCTAGGGTCACATAGCCAGGAAGTGTCTTAGACTGGATTTGAACTCACATCTTCCTGATTCCAGTTCCACTGCTCTTAACTACTAAGCCACAATCTCTCTCTCCTCTCTCTCTCTCTCTCTTTCTCTCTCTCTCTTTCTCTCTCTCTCTCTCTCTCTCTCTCCTCTCTTCTCTCTCTCCTCTCTTCTCTCTTTCCTCCTCCAGTTCCTCCTCTCTCAAATCACAAATAATCACATTAACCCATAATACATTCATATATATGTAAATAAATATTTCCTATATTGGATCAGATTGAGGGTATGGCATTTATACCTAGAACTTCTGTTAGTCCCTCAAATTTATCATTATGAAAACTTACTGAATTCAGCAACTTACCCAACAACCTAATTCCTCTTTCTAGTTGCAGTTTCCTGAGTTAGAAATATATATATATATATATATATATGCACATATATGTATATATTGTCTTAATATATTGAATCTGAAGAATTGTGATATACAAAACAAATAGGATATATTTTAATTAGCCTCAGAGGGCAGAAGTACAGTGTAGGTACATAGTATGTACTTAATAATTACTTGTGGAATGTATTAGGTGATTGGATCTATTTTTTCAACTTCAAGGGAGCAGATTTTAGTTCACCATAAGGGAAAAAAAATAGTTCTCATTGAGATTGGAGATGGACCAAAAAAAGTAATGGCCTTAGACATAATTAATTTCCTGTTGCTTTAAGCTATTCATGTAAAGGCTTCTAGGAATTAGAACTGAAAGCAACCTCAGAGATTACTGAGGCTCTCCAACCTTCTCATTTTACAGATGAGAATTTGTAGAGAACTTGTAGAGAAATACTCTACAAGTATCCCAATGTAGAGTAGGAATCAGAACCTACATTTTCTGACTCCAAGCCCAGTGCTCTTTCCATTTCTTCCACAAAGGAAGGAAGGCTCAAACTGAGCCATGCAACTGAGTTATTATTAGAATGTTATTTTAGTTCCTCTTTGCCAAGAAATTTTGTTTGGAATCTCCTTCATTTGACACCTAAGGAAATTGAGGCTCAGATATTTATTTGTTTGTTATATTAAAGTCCCCAAGTATTTCCCTCTTTCCTTTCCCTCTCCACACTAGAGAAGGCATCATTTGAATATGTGTGTGTGTGTGTGTGTGTGTGTGTGTGTGTGTGTGTGTGTGTGTATAAAATTTGGTCTCAGATGTTTCTTATTTATCAGTCTTTTGTCTGGAGGTGGACATTCATTTTGTTGTTGTATGTAATCATTCTGCTTGTTTCATTGTTCACAATTTTGTCTTCTCTTTTTAAAAAAAAATAACCTGCTTGGTATTTCTTACCCTACAACCAAGCACACATATGTTTGATATTTTTATGATGGTCTTGATGAATACAATGAATTTTAAAAACTATGCCTCTTCACCAAAATAAATTTTTTAAATATCCTTAACAACAGATCAAAATCATTCTAGGAAGTATCCAAAAGCAGAGATCAGTAATTATGCTTTTACTCCCTTACCTCATTAGACTTTAAGCATTAAAGAGAAAATAAGAAAAGGGAAAATTGCCTTATTTCTTTTGCTTAATAAAATGCTTCCAATTTGTTTACATTTTCTTCATGTTTTAAAGGTAGATATTCTAAAGTACTGTTTAAAATTTTTCATCTCCTCCTATTCCCAAGTCCTCATCTCCAACAAAATCCATTTTGCAATAATAATTGCTCAGCCCATGGTAAATCAAATTTCTATCACTGGCATCCTTTCTCTTTTCCTATCTCCTTTCACCTGCCTATTTCTTAGAAATTTTAATTGGATAGCTTAGCATTGCCAGGATCTGTCTGTCATCTTCCAAGGCTTTGGCTGGTGGCAATGGATTTCATTCCCAGAGAAGCACAGGGCTAAGTTTAAGGAATATGAGAATGTAACCTAATCATAGTTTCACAGAGCACTATATCAATCTTAAAGATTAAGGTTTCAGAGCTGGAAAAGATTCTTAGGTTTTAGGCTACATTCAAGAAACCTTGAAGTTTTTAGAAACAGGTCATCTCCATTTGATATTTGAGGAATACTCTGGAGTCAGACCAAAAGACTATAGAAACATCCAAGACATTGCAAATTGACTTGGCAAGGGGAGATCCTCTAGAGGAGTGAAGAAAACCAGTGAGATGTCGCTCGTGGCAGTAAACACCATATGCTTGACTCAGCATCCGGTGCTAGTGAGGTGACAGAGCCAGAGATACTTACAGATCTGACAAGTAGGGCAATATACAGTAAATCAAGACATAAACACCTTCTCTTCCTTCCCCAAGGAGTTCCCCAAGACAATGTGTGTGGCACACAGCCCCACTGAAAACCAGGAGCTTCTGACATTGAAATGGAATTTTCCATATGGATTCTGAAGTGTAGTCTGGGATGTTACTAAAGCAAAGGTTGGATTTAAATTAATTATGAACTCAGCAGAGGAAGATATTTACAAGGTATTTGAATGAATTGAGATTCATTCATGTGCTTCTTGAGAAAAGAAAAGAATGAGAAGGAAGAACAATTGCATGTAGCCCATCATTGCCAGCAGAGTGTACAATATGAACTAAAAATGTATCACTGAGGACTAAATAAAATGTCCAATGAAATAGAAAATTGTATCTTAGAGAATTTAAAGAAAACAATTAATATAGGGAAATGTTTCAGCAAATCACTAGTTCTAGAAGAGAACCTGTTAAAAAGTACATGAACTTTAAGAGAGTAGCACAATTGGAGCTTTATGAGAATACTGATCAAATGAAAGACCTTAAGAAATCCAACTTAAAATAAGCCATTCTGGTTCTTATATAAATAAATATATAATATATGAAACCAGTAAAAAAGCATTGAGAGACACTGTGTTAAGTAGATGCAAATGAAAAAAGTTCCTGCCTTCAGAAGGCTTACATTCAATTTTGGTAATTGAGGGTCATAGATAATATTTACATATTTATGGTCATGCTGAAGCAAAGCCTAATTTCTACACTGAGGATCACTGACTTACAGAAAATAAAAAATGCAAGTCTATGCATACATAAATTGCAAATGCACCTTCCTTGTTATTAATTACTGTTTATTTTATTTTATCTACTTTAAAATAAGCCTATAGAAAATTCAAGTAACCAAATTCAAAACATGAAAGAAGAAACTCCTAAGTAATATATATATATATATTTAAAAATAAACATAAATTCCATAATACTGCTTGTTATGGGAAGAAGAAAGTAGGGAGAAAAAGAAAAAAGGAAGAAAGATGAAAATAAAGAAAAGGTAGAAGAGAGAAGATGAGATATACATTTAGATAAGAGAGAAGAAAGAATGAATAATAATAATAGTACTTATATAGCACTTTAAGGTTTACAAAGTACTTTATAAATATTATCTCATTTGGTCCTCACAACTGTTCTTTAGAGAGATAGTCATAGAAATTCAAAGAAAAATAGAGAAGTAAGCAGATGTAGTTAGAGAGGGGAGAAGGCAATATACTCTGAAGTCTTAATAAACTAAGTTAAATTCTTGTTTGTAACCTATTCTTCACTTGAGCTGTCAGCATTAAACTTAATAACTTTTATTGCTAACCTTTGAAAAGTATAAAAGGTTAAAGAAATTATTAACTACTTCTACATCTTTTCTTCACCGTCCAGATCCAATCAGTCTAGTCTTGTGCATTCTTTCTTCACAGTATTTCAGAGGCAATTGAGTGGCATAATGGACAGAGCACTAGTCTTGAAATCAAGAAGACCTGAGTTTAAACCTGGCTTCAAATTGCTTACTAGTTATGTTACTTTTGGCAAGTCATTTAACCTCTGCCTACCTCAGTTTCTTCATCTGTAAAATAGGTGTCATAATAGCGCCTTCCTGCCAGAGTTATTGTGAGGATGAAATGAGATGTTTGCAAAGTGTTTTGCAAAATTTAAGTGCTCTTTAAGTGTGAGCTATTATTGTTGCTGTGGTTCCATCCTATGGAAAGGCACTTCAAGCTTTTATCATATCACGTTTATACTTTTAGAATAGCCATGTAAGTCTACTTATGAATCCTGGTTCCTTTGATTTCCCACCACTCTGCACTGTCACCAGATTTCAAAGAGGAATAGAGAATCCAACTTGTAATTTCATGAGCATTATAGGTAAGAATTTCCCCTTTCCCTATGTATATTTTCACTTGTTCTGACATTCAAAGTCTTAAGGGGTAGCCTAAAGGAAAAATCAATCTTCCTAAAAACAGTTCTTTACTATTTTTATTATTGTTGAATTTGACTGTATAACTTTAGGGCAAAAACCTACAGTAAGAAGCTCCTAGTACTTATCATTCTAACAAGCAGTTATCAAGTAATTATTATGCACCAGGTACTATAGGAAACACTAGCAATACAAAGGACAAAGCTGAAAAAAAATCTCAGTCCTTGTGGACCTTCTACTAATAGAAGAGGCATATATAGCTATATACAAGACACAAACAAAGAAGTTGTCAGGTAACTTTGGGTGGAAGTGCAGCAGTAGTTGAAGAGATATAAAAATTATTTCTGCAAACCTTGGCAGTTGGACTGAGTATTGAAAGAATCTGGGGATTGTACAAGATGGATTTGAAGAGTGAGAACAATTCAGTCTTAGGAGATATCCAAGGTCCATAGACAGAAGATGGAATACAGTCCAAAATCTTTCAGGTGGCATCCAAAACCTTTTACAAATTTGGTCCCCTTTTATTTTTCCTCACATTTGTCCCCTACACAAACTCATCTCTCCATTCGTGCTCTTATGATTAAAATTATGTTGAGGGACTGATTTTAGGTAAGAATATCAGTTTATTAATTAGCCAGCATTATAGGCTGGCATTATAACCAATTAAGTGACAGACTCTTGCCCCTCTCAATGCTCAAAGACCTTGAAGGTCATGGATCAGGTACTTTTGTACAGTTTTGGGAGCTCATTATTCGGTACAGATTCCAAGATATCTCTAATTGGTAAATAGATAATCAAGAGGTGGTCCATCAAACTATCAGTCCTTCCGCATCCTAATGTGATGAACATATGAAAAAAGCATTTTAAAACATTCCCCTTAGCCAGATTTTGTGAAAGGAACACATTTCTAAGGACAAAGTGCAATAATCTATAAACCGGATAGTGCCAGTCCTTGATATAAGCAATAAAATACATTAAAATGAATTCTCACAAACTAATCTATTTGCTCCATTTTGTACTTGCTGATCTCTGATCCACTTAGAAAGCTGGCTCATGATGATCTTGTAGACAATCAACCCTTTGAAGCTCAGTTCCACATGTTAGAGAATTGACCTAACTGACAAATATGGTTCTTGTGCCATCAGTCATCCTTAAAACGCTAAGGAGAAAAAAGAGGTTTTTTTTTGTCATAATATACTGTTAACTCCTATAAAACATGTATCCCACTACAATCCTCAGATCTGTTTCAGAAAATGAGCTGTCCCATCCCCATCTTGTATTTCTGAAATGTAATTGTTTGAACCTGAAGGAAAGGCTTTATCTACAGCTGAACAAAGTACTTTGTGTTATTCTCATGGACAATATGAATTTCTGGACTAAAGAGTAATCAATTAAACTGAATCAACTCAAAATCAGCCCTTTCCATGTGATGAGATAGGCCAGACATTTCTGAGTGAATACATACCTGTGCCAGGAGTCACTGCAACGTCTTAGAGCTTGATGAAATCAGCATAATGTCATTTGCAAACAAGAGCATCTACAGGTCCTCACCTTGCACACAAAGAACTGATTCTTAACCTGGATTTTGACCTAGATCTGCTCAATCAAAATTGTGAACTCCTTGGTAAAATTGATATATGTAATGCTTTACTATTTATTGCCAGAAGATCATTGAACGCAATTATTTAGCTTTTATCATAATTTGTTCATTTTCTTTTCTTCTATGCTTCTAACATCTTGGACTGAATTTTTAGGAGACATTTTAAAGTTGGTATTGTCCTAAACTGAAGTTCTTATTTTTTCACTTAAACCTTCTTCTCTTCCCCAAAACTTCCCTATGATGATCAAATGTACTATTATCCTTTCAACCCCCAGGCTTAATATCTGTCATTATTCTCAACTTCTTAATATCTATCTCTCAACCTCTATATCCAATCTGTTCCCAAGGACTTTCAAATTTCATTTTTGTAACATCTCTCAAATATGCCTCCATCTCTCTTCTGATACTACTATCAATCTGGCAATGATTCTCTTCACTTCATACTGGGCTATTCCAATAGTCTATTGGTGAGCATTCCTACCTGAATCCTCTCTACACTCCTATCCATCTTTCATTCTGTCACCAAAGTGATTCTCCTAAAGTGTAGTGCCATGTTATTCTCCTACTCAATAAACTCTAATGGTCTACTATCACATGCTATATTAACTACAAATTCCTCTGGTTGGCAGTTGGTGATATGGGACTAGAACTTATGAGAGAAATAAAGACGAGATGTAAAAATTTGAGAGTCATCTACATAGAGAATATGACTAAACCAAGAAAAGCTGAGAGACCATCAAAAGTGACAAAAGAGAAGAGAGAAGAGGGCCCACCTGAGCTACACTCATTTATTGATATCTAAAAGGAAGCTTTAGAACCAATAAATAGTGACATCATGAAAATACACAAAAGGATGAGAATATATAGGAAGAGTGGGTAATAAAATGTTGTAGATGGGTCAAGAAAGGCAAATCTGAGAAAAGGACATCATAGGAACCAATTTAATAATCTTGGAATAATGGATAGAGTTCTGGATTTCATGTTAATATAATGAGGGCTAAGCCCTGCCTCTAACATTTAATGGTGTAACCAAAAAAAGTCAATTTCACTGTTTAGTTATTCAGATAGGTAATACCTTAAGATTATAAATTTCAGAAAAATATTGATATGCATTAGTAAAGGAATTTCTTCACTATACATAACCTATGTCAATGAAACCCAGTTAAAGAAGTCTAAATCAAAAAGAAGCAAAACTTAAAGAAAGCACTTTCACTTGAATGATAGGATTGGAAGTTGAATTTCAAAATGCTGATTAGTGATAGAAAAAAGTAATGATAAGTGAAGATAGTTATTTTTTTCATTTTACTACTTTGGTTATGAAAGGGAGGAAAAATAGATGATAATAATTTGAGGGGATGGTAGGGTCAAGTTAAGATTTTTTTTAAGGAGGGAATAGCCATGGACATCAAGAAGAAACATTTCATAAATATCTTTATATTCCCCCAGTATCTAGCATAGTCTTATAGACCTAGATGGTATTCAATAAATATTTTTGGAATGAATGGATAATTAGTTAATTTACTACCACTTATGACTCTTCAACGGTTCTTTATTTTTAAAACCTCAGAGATTATCTTCTAAATGAGGGAAAAAGAATATCCCTTCTGAGAAAAAAAATTCCTGTGTTGCATCAATTAGTTAACAGAGCACTATTAAACCCAGAGACTGATGAAATAGGGGATCAAATTTGTAAACGGGACCAGTAATTCACAACTTCTCATATAAAGTTTTAGATGATATAACTTTGTGTCTTACATACCTTTACCAATTTTTAAGCAAATGATAGCCTTCTCATTAATTTTCTCCTCAAAACATTGTCCTTTCCACTCTCTAGTCCTAGGAGGAATAACCTCCATACCTAGGAAGAATTGGGGCATGGCTATATGATATAAGATGAGAAGGGGAAGTGAAAACCCCCAAACATCTCTCCTATAAACCTGTATGACATTTTTACCACTATGAGTCATCCTCTGTATTAAAATATTATCTAAAGAAAATATCTAGGTAGCCTAATACATTAATGTTCCAGTAATACATTAGGACATATTGGTTTAACTAATCCCTAGCAAAGAGCAGTGTGTCCAGGAGGTGGGAGACTTAGGTCAGTTACATGGTGTTAGAATGGATATCTATAGATTTGGTAATTTGAAAGGGACTACCTGTTTAGACCACTGATTAGTGTGTTTGTACAGCCAAGGTAGTGATGATGGTCTGAAATGAAAATATGAAGTGAAAGGTTTCACTTAATTTATTTATCAAAAAAAATTTGTATGAGCAATACATATAGATGATAGGCAAACAGAACAGTCCATATTCCAAAAAGAACTAATAATCTACTAGGGGTGAAAACCACACATATTAGCATATATGTATATGTAAAATATGAATAAGTTTTGACATGCATTTGAGAAATTCAAACTTCTATAAGTTTGGATGAGTGGCTAAAGGCATCAGTGAAGGCTTCCTGAAGGAAGTAACATTTTGAGCTGGGTCTCGAAAAGTGTGTAAGATTTCAAAAAAAAGAAGGTGTTCATAAAATCACAATATCTCAGAGCTAGAAGGAACCTAAACTCATTTAACTTGTAGTTAACATTACTTGAGGAAGAATCTCTTCTATGAAAAAATAACCACCTATCCTTTGCTTGAGATCCTTTATTTAGGGAGAATTCATTAAGTATGATAGATTTAGCATTTAGAAATTGTGAGCATGTCAGTTAACATCTCTTGCCACAGTTTTCCCATCTGTCAAATCAAGAGGCTGGACTTCCTTTAAATGATCCATATATGGCAAGTTTTCTTGCTTTTTTGATTTGTACTTCTCAGATCCCCAATGATCTATGCTTGATACTATAATGTTTAATATTCTCATGGATGACTAAGGCAAAATCATTATCAATGACTTGGATGATCTGCTCATAAAATTAGAAAATGACACAATTCTGGTGGCATAATTAATATACTGAAAGGCAGAATTAGGACTGATGCAGATCTGCATGAGTTAGAATTTGGGGTTGAATTAAATAATATACCTTTTAATAGGAATAAATATAAAATGTTTCATAGATTCAAAAAACAATTTGACAAATATGAATTTGAAGAAGCAAGACCAGATAGAATTTCAACTGGAGAAAAAGAAGTTGATTATTTGGATGAAACACTTAATAATAATAAAGCAGGTAGCATTTATATAATATATTTTTACTATGTATTATGGTAAGTACTTTATAATTATTATTTCATTTTATCCTTACAACAACTCTGGGAGGTAGATGTTATTATTATTCCCATTTTACAGATGAAGAAACTGAAGTAAAATAACATTAAGTGACTAATCCAGACTCACATAGCTAGTACATATCTGGTGTTAAATTTGAACTCAGGTTTTCCTAACTTCTGACCCAGGACACTATCTTCCATGTCATCTAGAATAAAAGAAAAGAGTTAAAGAAACAGATCACAACCACAATATGAAGGTATGATAGAGTTGTAATGAGAGATTTCAAATAGCCACATATAACTAAATCTTTCAGACAATGAAAAATGCCTGAAAATATTCTTTTTAAAAAAAAATTTTAAACCCTTAACTTCTGTGTATTGACTTATAGGTGGAAGAGTGGTAAGGGTAGGCAATG
Source organism: Gracilinanus agilis (assembly GCF_016433145.1). Taxonomy (NCBI): domain Eukaryota; kingdom Metazoa; phylum Chordata; class Mammalia; order Didelphimorphia; family Didelphidae; genus Gracilinanus; species Gracilinanus agilis. The sequence continues at coordinate 590,813,941 of NC_058131.1, read as the reverse complement.
GAGGTCAAGTGACTTGCCCAGGGTCACACAGCTGGGAAGTGTCTGAGGCCGTATTTGAACCTAGGACCTCCCGTCTCTAGGCCTGGCTCTCAATCCACTGAGCTACCCAGCTGCCCCCTGAAAATATTCTTGACTAAACAGTTAATGGTAATTTATTTCTTCTGAAGATTCAGGAAGAAGATAGGGAAATCATTCTTCTGGATCTGCTTTTCACCAAAAAAGTGTAATTCATTGCTGAAGTTGAAATTATGGGATCCCTGGGAGAAATTAGCACCCTGTGTTTCAAGGAATAGAAGACCAGGTATAGTTTCATATTTAGCCTAGGTTAGTAAACTTTTGGGAAGAATCTGAGAGGACTTTCCAGTCCAGTCACCAAAGTAGCCATAATCAAAGAGAAGAGAGTCAGAGAGTGAGCTACAGGAGAAAATAAATGGGAAATGAAGTCACCTTAAAAAAAATCTCATGAAAAAACAGCCTAAACAAATTCCACCTTCATTGATCTCCCCTGTTCTCAATAATCTCTCTATCTTTGTATACTGTTCTATTTATTTAATCAATTAACAAATATATCCTTCTCCCAGTGCCTTTTGTTTTATTTTGTTTTTATATCCCTAGTACATAACATGGTGATTTGGATATATTAGAGATTTAGTAAATGTCTATTTAATTCAAATTGAATTTCCCTTGTCTTTTCTCAATTAAGTACCTCCGTTTTATTTTCAATACACTCATATTTTGTGATTTTTGAGTTTTCATAATATTTTGGCCATGTTACAAAATTATATCATTTCTCAATATCCCTTCTAAAATAAAATTCCAAGAATTTGATTCTCTATTCAGCAATGTTCTGAACACAATCCGGTATAGGAGGCTCTCACTTTATTTTCTCTGAAGATTATAACTGTTTGTTTGCTTAATAAATTTTTTGCAACCTACGATAGCATCATTTATTTCTCTGTTGCTACTTTTCTGGTTCACACCCAATATTAACTCAGATTAAGATAGTTTTCTCCTAAAGTTCCTACATCTTTATTTCCTCCATAAAACTGAATTCTGGCCAAGTTGCTCTTTTCTTGTTCTTATTTTGCAAAGGAGGTATTGAACCTTAAATCTATTTCTATTCAATTTTATTATGTTAGCTTTAGCAAATCTAGATATATGTGATTTCAGATTCCATTTATCCATGATTTTTCTACTCACTCACAATTTCTTGTCACCTTTTAATCAAATAAGCATACCACCTATGTCATCATACAATTAATTGGGGGGAAAACCATTAAACAGGACAAGGATAGGAAGAGGAAGGGTCCTCTGGCACCATCTACATTGAAGATATTCTCTAGAAGGACAATAATTTCTATCAGTACCTTTGGTACTGGTCATCCACTTCTGAATTCACCTAACCATAATATCATCCAAACCACAGAGAACCTAGGAGATTTCCTCAGATATCTCTCTCAATTGCTGATATGTAATCAAAAAGAGAAATGTACTTAGTCCATAGGGACCTGTTTTTGACAAATCTTTTCCCGTTTACAGAGATCTCCTAGTTCTTTTCTTTGTTCGCATTAATATCCATTTTAATTATGGTAGCATTTTAATTGGAATTGGTAGCAGATTCACCTATCTCTACTTTGTAAAAGCCACTTCTTTTCCCTGATGAAAAATTAGGTATTTGTCCATTTTAATATTACACCATTTTTCCAGTTCTCCATGATTTCTCAAAGATCATTGAAAGTGGTCCAGCAAATATATTTGCAAATTATTATAGTTTCCTTGTATGTAGATAGGCTAGAAATGTTTGATTTAAGTAGATATAACCTATTCTTACTACATTTTATTTGTATATATGATATGGAGAAAAATAAAAGTAAAGAAGGACTTACATGTACATTGCATATTAATTTTTGGTAACAATGTGCAGTGTAATATACTAGAAAGTGTATTGTATTTGAAATGAGAAAATGTGAATTCAGATCTTTCTTCTACTAGTTACAACCTGTTTGACTGTCTCTAAGTTATATATCATTTCTGGGAACTCAGTTTCACAATTATAAAGGAAGATAATAAGCATTTATTAAGTACCCACTATGTGTCAGGAACTGCTAAATTCTTTACAAATATCTTCTCATTAGATCCTCACAATAACTCTAGGAAGTAGATGTTATTATTATCCCCCATTTTCAGGTGAGTAAACTGAGGCAGAGAGTTTAAATGATTTGTTTAAGGTTACAGAACTCACATGCACAAATATTCCAGGCTGGATTTGAACTCATCTTCTAGATTCCTAGGCTAGAATGCTACTGTGCCACCTACCAAAGATTAGATGATGCTAATTGAACTAGGTGACTTCTACTATTTATTTCAAAATCTATGTGACATTTCCTTAACAGCAACCTTTTATAGTAAGCACAAATACTTTTACTAATATTTTACAGTCGAAGAAACTGAGATGTAGAGAGAATAAGTGATTCATTAAGACATGTTTGTTTAAGCCTAGCTTTGGACCCAAGCCTTTGGATTTCAAGGTCAGGATTCTTTTCCCTACTTTCCATGCTGCCTTTTAAGATAAATAATACTGAAAAGAAACAGTATTCTTATTTCTATAAACCCTGCCATGTGCATTAAATTTAAGGGCATTTTAAAGTACATCTTTTAAAAAAAATCACATGGGACCCCTTTTAAATCATGACTTTCAATTCAGACCTTTCTACTTATCTCAGCTGCATTCCATTTGGTATTTCACATTATAATTTCTCTATGCCAAAGCAATAGGAAAATCTATATTTTGCCATTGTATCATTTTAGTATTCATGTTAATGTTATGATATAAAAATCCTACTTTCATAAGAACATCCATAGCATAAATACCCTATAATAAGACATTTTAATTTCAGTAGCAAAAATTTGTACTACTGTAACACTCTAACATGATAGATAAGAGCTCCCAAATTGAGTTTTTAAAGCAACCTCTGTACTACATTAGCAAAAATAAATATTAACTTATGAAATATATGATGGAAAATCTTTAGCACAATACCAAAAATTAATGCAAAAGGAGATATTGATCCTTAAGCTACCTAAAAGAAAATGTATTAGGTAATTCCTAAGTGTCTTGATAGCAGTAACCTTTACATTTTAGGCAATTTGGTTCATTACTGAGAAAAAGAAAAGACTTGTTACAAAGGTAAGACTCTAAACAATAGGTAGACAACTCTTCATGATTTGGGTAGGAAATTTCATTCTATTTTATTTTCAACATCAGTTTCCATCACTAGTGGCTAGGAAATTTCATGCAGAGTCTGATATTCAGAGAGGGAAAGAGCATGAGTCCTAATGACTTTCGATTTCAGGTTACCAGGCTTTCCCTTAAAAGGGGTGTGGACTTTGAAAGGAGAGAAGAGTATGCATTGCAGTTCCACTACAGAATGGGTGAGTAAATTCCCATAAAATGTGCTATCAATTATTATAGGCATATTTGAAAGAAATAGTCAGTTGAAAGGGAGTTTGGCTCTTTTAACTTAAATGTGGAGATAAAGAATACTTGCCCTTTCAGGAAATACACAGTTTAAAGGTGAAAGGTCTAAGTGGAATGTGACAGTGATATCCAATTAGCACTGTCCAAAGTTATGACCCTCTATAACTCCTTAGAAGTTGTATTTGATATACTTCATTTCCCCGTAGCACATCAAAATCCATCTTTTTAGTTCTAGTCAGGGCAGTTAAATACACAAAATTGCCTATATGTGATTATAGATGATTTCAAGGAGCCTACAAATTCCTAAATGCAGGTAACTGAATTCAATTATTCTTTGACCTAAATGATACATGTTCAACTATAAAGTTGTGCACACATTACACCTTTATAAATTGTGTTCTACTTAAAATCCATCAGGAAAGTTTCTTTTTGAAAAGAATTCTAATGATGATTCCTACTGATTTAAAAAATCTTATATTGATGCAAATAATTATCCTATAACTAGCCAGAAGCTTTGTTGTTTTATTTTATGTTTTCTAAAATTATAAAGAAACTTGTGTTTATGTAATTCTTCAAGTAATGCCAGACATTGACCTCACAATGACACTGAGGTAGGTAATAGTAAGTGTTGACATTTCTAAAGAACTTTAATGGCTCCATTTATATCCAAAGAAACTGGCACTCAGAAAAAAGGTTAAGTGACTTGTCCACACTCACACTGCCTGCATCTCAAGAGAACTGACACATATTTTGCAATTCAATCCACTAGTCTATTCATTGTTCCTCAAAAATTCCTTCTTCATTCTCTCCTTTAATCTTTTTAAATTTTTATATAATATATATAATAAAATGAAATATCATTTATTTTAATGTTTGATTTAATTAACCCAATATATTTATTAAGCACTTATTATATATACATATATATGCATGTATATATCCTATATTATATGTGCATATGCATGTAAACACACACACAAGGTTAACCATGTGTTAAATTAATTAAGTAGGACTTGAGGGTTGAAAAACACTTCATTGAGCATAAGGGATATAGCAGCCACACAGGTAATTATATATGATGCCAGCCTTAGAGTCAAGAAAACATGGATTCAAATCCTGTCTCTGACATATCCTGACTGAATGCCTCTGAGTAAGTTATTGAACGTCTTATGACCCAAGACTCATAGTTGCTGATCAGTATGGAAAGAGGGACTTTAGTCTCTGGGAAATGTCTATAAGAATTAAATTACAGATTTGTAACCTATACACAAAAACCCAGAACATGAAAAAATATATTACTTTATAATCTATATTTCATATGTGAATATTTACCTCTACCTCTTCTACTATCTAGCTATACTACACCTATACCTATATACCTATATCTATGCTTATCGCAAATCTATAGCGATAACTTTCCTATTTATCACTCTCTCTCTCCATCCACCTTGCCATCTATCCATCCATCTATCTGTCTGTCTATCTATATATCTTTTCTATATCTGTCAATGCTCACACATATAGTTATATAGATATTGTGTATTATACACACACACATATATAAGCAAGCACACAGTTGTTCCTGTAGCAAGCAAACATATATATATATATATATATATACGTGTGCATGGACTTTATATGGGCATGTATAACATATGCACAATCATACATGTATTGTACACTGCCTTGCATGATGTGTGCATACACCATGCATGTATTGCTATGTGTTATATACCTTCATGTGTGTGTGTGTGTGTATATATATATATATATNATTAAGTACGAGAGTCATAGGATTAGTTCTTCACTCAAGAACAGTTACTTTGGAAGCAAAGCCTCTGTGCTGATTGTTGCCCTTTGTCCACTCTGTCAGACAGGTATTAGCAGAGGAAGAGAAAAACAGTGAGAGAATGAAAGCATGTGTATTCATGCATACATACATTCATTCATTCATTCAACAAGTAAGTATTAAATATTTACTTTGATGAGTGGATAGAGAACCAGGTCTGGAGTCAAGGAGGCCAAAATATTCAAGTTCAATCTTAGACATTTATTAGCCCTTCAGCACCATGGCAACTCTCTTAGATGCAACCTTCAAACAATAAGCCCTCATTAAGCTCCTACCATGTAGCAGCCCTGTATATATATATATATATATATATATATATATATATATATACAGGGCTGCTACATGGTAGGAGCTTAATGAGGGCTTATTGTTTGAAGGTTGCATCTAAGAGAGTTGCCATGGTGCTGAAGGGCTAATAAATGTCTAAGATTGAACTTGAATATTTTGGCCTCCTTGACTCCAGACCTGGTTCTCTATCCACTCATCAAAGTAAATATTTAATACTTACTTGTTGAATGAATGAATGAATGTATGTATGCATGAATACACATGCTTTCATTCTCTCACTGTTTTTCTCTTCCTCTGCTAATACCTGTCTGACAGAGTGGACAAAGGGCAACAATCAGCACAGAGGCTTTGCTTCCAAAGTAACTGTTCTTGAGTGAAGAACTAATCCTATGACTCTCGTACTTAATCTACTCTAAGGTCTTCTTGTTGCCTCTAGGATAGGATAGCAACTCCTCTGTTTAGTTTTTAATGCCCTTCACAACTTGGGTTGAACCCATCTTTCCAGTCTCATTGGCTATACCTTAATCCCCTGGCCATACTATAAAATCCAGTCAAATTGGCCTTCTCTCTCTTCCTCCCACAAACATTCTGTCTTCCTTTCCTCTGTCTTTTGTAATAGTTATCCCCCCTTACCTTCACTTCATAGAATCTTTTCTTTAAGATTCAGGTCAAGCACTGTCTTCTAGATCATTCCTTTCCTGATTCCCCCACCCAAATGCTAGTGCCCTCTCCCCTAAAGTAGTTTAAAGTTAATTGTTTTGCATGTGTATTTGTTTATTCATTTTATATTATGCTCTATATACTTATAAATACCCTTTATTCTCTCCCCTATTATAATGTAAGCTCCTTGCCATTAGTGATTGCTAATTTGTTATATATATAGCCCTATCACCTGCCATGGTGCTGATATATAATTAATAGTTATAAAAGTATGTAGATTGATAACAGAGAAAATTCTGTAGAATCAGCAATATCTGGATTCAAATTCCATTACTTACTATGTGATATTTGGTTCTTCTATTACATCAGAAAACTGTAGGAATTATCATCATAACTTTGTGTATTTATTAGTATGATTTGACCCTCTTAAAAGAGCTTTGAATCTAATAGAAAGAAGCCCACTTTCTTCCAAATAACCATGACACAAAGGAGAGAGATAAAGTTCAATGAGAAAGTTGAGGAGGGAGCTCTCCAGGGGTTTGCTGGTAAATGTTTAATAATCAGCTTTCCAGGAAAAAAAAAAGAACTGCACAGAAGACCTATTTCCAAGTCTAATTAGCATTTTTACTTTTTTAATCCATCACTTTCTTGTGTCTAAACTGTAAACAAAGCAGCAAGTTAAGCCCTAATTTATTGGTGGAGGGAGGTATTTCATTTTTTTAACATGACATTACAATTTTTAACAATTGTTTTCTGACATTTCCAATCCATGTTCTCTCTCTCCCTCCTTCTCCCCTTCCCTAAGATGGCAGATAGTATGATTTATAGTACATGTATTATTATACAATACACATTTCTATGTTCATCATGTTATGAAAAAAGACATATATTGCTTACACAAGAGAAAAATGCATGGAGAAAATAAAGAGAAGAATTGTATGCTTCAATCTATATTCAGACTCCATCAGCTCCTTCCACCACAGTGGATAGCAAGCCATAATTTAAAGCAATTTCTGATTTTAAGGACTAATGTTAACATACTGAATTCAATTCACTGAAAAATTTAACAAGGACTTCTAAAAGTTGGAGTTGTTTTTGAGCATACTTCTGGGATATCACTTTCATTTGTGGGTTTCAGTGAAAGATTCATAAGATTCTATAGGAAAGACACAAGCTGGGTGTAGAGTGGAGAGAAGGGAATGGATACTCTGTTCCCAGCCTGCTGAATGATGTGAGCAACATCAAAGAGTTAGGAGATAACTAGATGAAATGGTAATAATAAAAAGTTGCAGTTTGGGCAGTAGCCAGAGTAGACTCAGCAAGTATTTATGTAGTTCCTACTATGCTCTGGGCATTCTACTAACTACTGGGGATACAATGAAAGAAAAATAACATAAAGGAAAACCAAAACCAAACAAATAAACAAAATACCGTCCTTGCTCTCAGGAACCTCTGCTTGGGAAGATAACTTGAAAACAACTATGAACAAACAAGCTAGAGACAGGATGAATTGGAGGAGATCATCTTGGAGGAAAGGCATTAAAATTAAGGAGGACTTGGAAAGACTTCTTTGTAGAAAGTGGGACCTTAACTAAGACTTGAAAGAAATCAGGGAGGCCATGATTAGAGATTTTAAATGCATAGACAAGAATGTTGTATTCTTCCTGTAAGCAATTAATAAAACACTAAAGGTTTTTGAGTAATAGAGAGAAATGACCTGACCAGTTCAATTGGGAGGTACTAAAGCCAAAATGTGAATTATAGTTTGGAGAAGGGATAAATTGGAGGCTGCTTCAATAGTCTATAGTTGAAGAAAGAAGGATCTGAATTAGAGGGACTGAGAGAATAAAAAACAATTAGATATTACATTATGGAAATTATAGGATTTTACAAATATTTGCATATGAATTCTATAGAATTAATTATTTAACCTGAAAATTTTCTATTTAGCAAATGATATCTCATTTTATTACTTATCAATTTACCTTTGTGTCCTGTCTCTTCAATTAAACTGTAAATTTCATGAAGGCAGGTACACATTTTTCAGTGTTTCCAGCACCTAACACATAGTAGGCCCTCAATAAAAATGAGCTACTTAAATAATAAAATTAATAATACTTGACATAGACCTTTTACTTTATGGCCCGTAAGGCAATTTATATCTAATCACATATTTACACCACAAAGATTTCTGAACAGAGATATAATCAGAATGATTTGGCAGCGTAACTCACATCCAAGACAAGAAACACAAAATACATCCTCATATCCACCTTTTAAACAGAGAAATCTTAATCTTCATGTCACTGTTTAGGAGACTACCAAAGGAACAGGTGATTGAGTCTAGACAGAACTGGGAGGAACTTGCCTATGATGTGAGCTATGTCAGAGTCCAGAGGAAGGGCCCTATTTTAATTAATTTTTTCTTTCTTATTATGCACAATAGTATATTATTGCTACATAGCTGAAATATTGCAAGAACTTTTGGTGCCCCATAAATTTGACATCCACTTGCAAAGTCTCAATTGCTTCTCCCAAGTTAAATCTGTAATTGTGATGTAGGTCCTACAGGTATTGTCATTTTTATTTTACTTTTTTATTTTATTTTATTTTTTATTTACTTTTTATTTTATTTTACTTTTACTGATAAAGATACTGACATGGGGAAGTGATTTGCTCATAGTCACAAAACTATTGTCAGAAGAGGATTTTAAATTCAAATCTCTCTTGACTCCAAATCCCAGCCTCTTTGTGTTACATATGTTTAAAAATGAGCTCACTACTTATTAGGGATCTAAAGATGATAGTCAATACCAAAGACTCTAAGAGATATCAGTGAGATAGAGTTGAAAATAATATTATAAAAATCAGAAAGACACATTAATCTATTTCTATTTATAAAAATCTAGGTTTATGATCTGACAATAATAAATATAAATCTTTGCCTTCATTGATTCACAATATTTAGAACTGTAGATGAAGGTGATAACATTTATCATACAGATAAACCATCTAGTTACATAGGCCATTTCATAGATTTCAGTCAAAAATAGAAAGCAATGTTTTTAATGAGATCACTTGATAAGATCTCACAGACTTCAAGTATTCCTATGAAAGATAACCAGGGATCAGGACGTTAAACCTGAGTTTGGTTGGGACTGTCTGTGGAGGAGACAACTTTTGTTCTTACCAGGGTTGTGTCGCTGCACTTGTTCCTCTCGCTAAGGGCTGCCGATAACATTTATGTCAATCTTATATCCATGTTATCAGGATTCCACACTTGTCTGCATCTGTGGTTTACAGATAAAGTTGGAATTTTTTGAAATGAGTAGCTGTATCAATCAATTTGCTGCCCAAATAATCAGACAATGTTTATTTTCTAAGCAAGGGTACTATGTTAAGAACACATATACTTTCAGTTGGTTATAAAATGCATGGGCTCCTGAAAACGTTAAGGAAACAGAAGGAGGAGTACAAAAATGTCTGTAAAGAGCCTAGGTAAGTATTTGATATTTTAAATGGTGGCAATGAAGATTAAGTTCCTGTATAATGGTACTATCGAGACAAATTCATGTTTGGATCAAAGTTTGGGGAAATTGGCTAACTTTCCTTTATTAATCTTTCATTAGAAGTTCAAAATAAAAAAAATTACTAATGATAATATTGTCCCTTGAAAATAAAAAAAATGATTGAACCTTCAAGTGAGTGGGATGAGAGTAAGAAAGGTAGAATAATCTTTAATATTATTATTACACGTTTAATATTATTATTGAGAGAAACTAATCTTTTCAATCATTTTAAAGACACAAATTGACATTTCACAATTATATTTCTAAATAAATTTTACTCACTTTAGTCAAAAGTCTGATTTTCATAGGTCTTCCCTAAGTTATCCTTCTTAAGATAGGACTTTACATTATGGTGATGACACTGCTAGCTGTCCATGGCTGCCATTTCTGCTTTACTAAATATTCCATCAATCGCCTTAAAAGTCACTATATGCAGTTGTATGTAAAACTCGTGGAAATATATGATCTCTTGAATATCTTCCTTAATGTTTTCAGTGATCAAATCACAGGCTATTTCTTGTCTTTTGTGGCATAATCCCCAAGGAAGGCACAATAATTAAGCCTTTAACTTGCTTGAAATACAAAAGAAGAGGAGATTGCAAAAAAAAAAAAGTCAGTTGAAAAGATGAAAAGTACAAATGGCACCCATTTTTTTTGTCTTAAAGTGCCCTTATTTTAAATTCATTTCAACCAAGTAATATTTATTGCTATAGGAAACTACTATATCCCAGGCACGATGCTAAAGCAATGATGATAAAAACCTCAGAGTAACACAGTCCTACCCTCAGGTGCCTTATAGTCTGCTTTTCTTCATTGTAAAATTATTTTGTTTTGTTGATTCATTTATTTGATGTTGATGGAAACTTTAAGTGGTGATAATAAAGGTTAAGAAATAGCATAACAGGGCGCATAGAGGACTTACATTAGGTAGAAGAACATTTAAGTTCAAATCCTTCCTCTGATTCATACTAACTATCTACCGTGGACAAATAATTTAACTTTTCACAATTCTCCCCTCACTAAGATTATAAGATGCAAATAAAATTTTCCTCAACCAGATCTCCCTACTCTGATGAAATAACAAGTTCATATACTTGCTTCAACCCCCATCTAAAACACCCATAGAGTGGATTTTTGTCCCAAAAGTTGGGCTCTTTGACTGTCTTGCTGACATCTCTTACCCGAAGTCTATTCCACTGATCCTCCCTTCTGTCTCTTAGCCAGTACCATATTGTTTTGATGATTGCTGCTTTATAATATAGTTTAATATCTGGTACTGCTAGGCCCCCTTCCTTCACATCTTTTTCATTATTTCCTTAGATATTCTTGATCTTTTGTTCTTCCAAATGAACTTTGTTATAGTTTTTTCTAATTTAGTAAAAAGAGTTTTTTGGTAATTTGATAAGTATGGCACTAAATAAGTAAATTAATTTGTGTAGAAAGGTCATTTTTATTCTATTAGCTTGCCCTGCCCATGAGCAATCTATGTTTTTCCAGTTCTTTAGATCTAGTTTTAATTGTTTGGAAAGTGTTTCATAGTTGTATTTGTATAATTCCTGTGTTTGTTTTGGTAGATAGATTCCCAAGTATTTTTTTTTGTCTAGGGTGATTTTAAATGGTGTTTCTCTTTCTACCTCTTGCTTCTGTGATGTGTTGAAAATATATAGAAATGTTACTGATTTATGTGCATTTATTTTGTATCATGCCACTCTTTTCAGATGATATGATGGTCTACTTAAAAAATCCTAGAGAGGGGGCAACTGGGTAGCTCAGTGGGATTGAGAGTTAGGCCTAGAGACAGGAGGTCCTAGGTTCAAATCCAACTTCAGACACTTCTCAGCTGGGCAAGTCACTTGACCCCCATTGCCCACCCTTACCACTCTTCCACCGAGGAGCTAATACACAGAAGTTAAGAGTTTTAAAAAAAATCCTAGAGAATCAACTAAAAAGCTAGCAGAAATATACAATAACTTTAGCAAAGTTGCAGGACACAAAATAAATGCACACAAACCTCAATAACTTTTAGAAACCCTGTCCTGAAGAACTTTCCATTTGACTTTGGAACTATCAGCCAATGATCAAGTTGTCCTGATTGGCGAATGAGCAAGCACAAACTCATAGTCAACCCCATAGTATCTTGCCAGCCCCAGACTATGTTTTCACCTCTCATTCAAACATCTACACTCTATGCTTTCCCCTATCCCTGCACTCCAACTTAAGACAATTGTTTGGGTCAATACCTCACTTCTGAAAGTACATTGTGTTTTCCCAGATCAAAACACCCTTCACTGGCCCCTTTGTTGTGCCCACTTATTAAAATGTAAAATCCTGAAGGAAAGGACTGCTTCACTTTTGTATTTGAATTCTGAAAGTTGTATTGTATCTTGAATAATCAAGCTAATTGTTTTAGTCCAAGGGAAAAAACTATCTTCAGATTCATTACCAAAAGATATTTCTTTCTTTTTAATTTTTTTAATCCTAAAGTCTTAGAAAAGATATGAATATTAGTTCTAAGGCAGAACAGCACTAAAGGCTAGGCAGCTGATGTTAAGTCACTTGCCCAGGGTCATTCATTTAGGAAGTATCTGATGCTAGATTTGAGTCCATGTCCTCCTGACTCTAGGTCTCACACGCTAATCTCTGAGCCACAAAGCTGTGCCTTAACCAACATTTCTTAAGGACTTTCTTATTGGATGGATTCAATTCTATTGGTACTATTGAACTACTAGTACAACAACAACAACAACAACAACAACAACAACTACAACTACTACTACTACTACTACTACTACTACTACTACTACTACTACTACTACTACTACTACTACTACTACTACTACTACTACTACTACTACTATCACTACTATCAGAGTTATCATTCCTCCTCCTCTTCCTACTATTACTAACACTTGTATAGGATTTTAAGATTGGCAAAGGAATAAACAATATACTATATCTGATTTTAAGCAAGCATCATCTTGGTATCTTCTTTCTAACTCAAATCCAGGGAATAAAGATTCAAAATATTCCACAATTAGATCATATTGTATTTGATGAGAACAAGTTATATCTTGTGACAGTGTGCCACATTTTTTAAAATGGGCCTCCAAAGGATTTCCCATTCATCAGACTCAATTTTGTAGCCAGAGGTATTAGGAAAGTGCAAATTTAAGGACACAATTCATTGGACATGAAGTTGACCATGACACATAGTTATTTTTAGCCTCAAATAGACAAGCACAGAAGTGAAAATTCACTTGGGTATTATAAGAGCCACTACAGAAATTCACATCTAATGGATATTCCTAAATACTTTGGGCAGGAAAATTTATCCAGGAACAGAGTTACCTATTAAACAATTGTCTCTGTGCAATCTAATTAATCTTTTACAATCTGTCTTCATGAATAGAGTGATGTAGATAAAAATGAGCAAAAGATAATATCAACTTGGGAACACTGCTCATTTTATGGGCATGTATTTCTAGCCTTACTCAGCTATATTTAAAGATTTTCAAAATTAATTCCATATTAAATCCAAAGGGGAAAATGAAGATGTCCAATTATCAATTCTATATTTATGTAAAAATAAACAAATAACCTTGTTGCAGGGATAAGAAAGGACTATTTTACTCATGAAGTAACTGTTTTCAGAAAAACAAAATGGTTGAACTCAGTCAAATAGTCATTCACTATGAACTAGCTCTTTTAAAAATTGTCTAATTATTGAATCAAATTTTATGTATGTATGAATACATAGAGACTACTTACAATATATTCAGTATTATTCAAGTAATCTAGTTCCCAGTGTGCAATTTACAGGTATTTTTTAAAAATATATAGAACCCAAGTAGTCTCTCCACTATTTCTGTAAATTCATTCTTGTCAGGTTCATAATTAGAACCTGGATTCTAAGGAAAACAGAAAGAAATATTTTTTTCCAAGTCCCTAGAAACCCAATTTGAGTTTGCAGTTGTCCTGAGTTCTTTGAACTTTCAGAAAGGTGGAGGTACAGTCATAGAAAAGATGAACTACTTCCCCTAGAGTGGTACAACACATATCTGTGCAGATGGATGCAGCCATAAGTCACTGGAAGCTAACCTGGGCACTGCCTGAGGAAAAGCTGCAAGTTAAAATCACTCCAGGTGGGCAGCAGAAGCAGAGAACCACAGTCATTCTCATAGGAGGTTATAACTTCTGTTCAACCACAACCCACATATAAATATTGTAGATTTATATGTTCAAAGCTTAAAGCCCCACCATAAAAATGCATTTAGGTTTAGACTTTATTTTTAAATGATTCTGGAGTTAGTGAAGTGCCCTGTTCACTCAAGGATTTCAGCAATGCTCCTGACCAATCAGAATCCTTAAGTCACATTATATGACTAAAAGATGAAAGCAAAGGAATGATGTCCACATCTGGAAATAATGGAATGTGTTCCAGCTGTGGGAAAGGGACCATTGCATTAAATTGATGCTATGTCTACAACACAAAGTAATGAGGTGAATTTTTTATTTCAATGTTGACAACTCACCTAAACAACAACTCAATCCAATATGGGACCCATATTATCCATATTTGCTCTACACTGATCAGATTAAGTTGATTGTAGTGCAATTTACAGTTTAGGAGGCTCTCTGGTGAGATCTCAGAAGGAAAATGCAATGTCTTTTGCTTGTTCACACTTCATTAAATGATATCTACATAAGGCAAATATTTCCAAATAGTATTTTATATTTTGATCCTCAATGTTTTCTATAGTGAGAATGTGAAAGTATGAACAATAAGATAGGAAGTGAATCTGGCCATGCAGTGTCAGAAGGTTTTGGAATTTGGAAAGTACTTGGAAATCTCTGTTAAGGCTTTTATGCGATAGTTAGTTTCTTCTTAACAGATTATTTTGATGTCTATAAATACAGCACAAAACTTGATCTCTAAGAAGAAAAGTGAAGAATTATTGTCGATAAGTCAAAATGAAAAGTAAGTCATTTTTTGCCTTAAGGTGAAAGTATTTATGATTTTGTTGGTCTGAGTTATCTGGATAATTGCCTTTTCCTCCATTTTGTATGTATAGGTCAAGTGTAAGTGTGCTGCTTCATTCCCAACACATTTTTTTAAATGATTCTATGAAAATGTGCAATTTCAAGGGAAAATCATGTTGGTAAACATCATAAAATGTAGATTTTTTTAAAAAATAAAGCTGAACACAGTAGGACTCAGTGGATTGTGAATCAGGCCTAGAAATGAGAGGTCCTGGTTTAAAATCTGGTCTAAGGCACTGTCTAGTTATGTGACCTTGTGTAAGTCACCTGACCCCCATTACCTTTCTTTTGCCTTGGAATCAATAGGTACAGTATTGATTATAAGGCAACAAGTAAGAGTAAAAAAAACAGATGAACACAAAATGGGGTTTTATTTTGATTTGTTTGGTTTGGGACTTACTGTATTTGAATTACCCAAAGTATCAATGGGAGAAAAATCAATGAATAGGCCAAGCACTTATTAATTACCTATTATGTGCCAAGCAAAGTACCCTGGAAGTACAAATACAAGAATTTAAAAAAAAACCTTTTCTCAAGAAGCTTACATTCTAGTGGAGGAGAAAGTAAGTACATATGTAACTAAAGGTAGAGTAAATGTCAAAAGAATAATACAGCTTAATGTAAAGTTGATAAAAATATTTTTAAAAAGGACTTACTAGTACTGGATTGGGAAGATAGAAGACTATGTCACAGAATTGGTATTGCCATTTACTTGCTTTTTTTTCTTTGACATTAATCAAATCATTTAATGTCTTTGGGCCACATTTTCTTTTTTCTAAAAAAGGAAAGAGGCTGGGAAAAGGAATCCCTGAGGCCCCTTTAACAATCCTGTGATGTCAAGAAATAAAGTTACAAGGCAAAAATTAAACATCTTTTCAATGCCAATTAACCAGATGTCTTGTGGACCATGGAATATTTCATGATGGGTAGGGGGTTAAAGTTTGGGTTAAATCTCATTTGAATTTCTCCACCTCTAAAAATATCTGCAAATTAATAAGTTACTTATAAAATTAATTCATGTAGGCTTTTATTGTATATGATGTGCTTACCTCACCATTTGCACATTCTTTTTAAAATAGAAGCTCAAATAGATGAGCTCAAGATATTTTTCATTTGTCCTTACTTAACAATCACCAAGCTCAGGTTTTTAAAAACATACTTATCTACAGCTCAAATTATGCGCATAAACATCTCCAATGTATTTGTTATTAGGCTGCATGACACCTTGTTCCTTTAAGTTTGGAGCCCTTGGACTGGACTAGCAATAGTCCCTACTTTCTGAGTAAGCTAGTTAAGATGTATCTTGCTGTTTCCCCATATCTTTAGTATGCAGGGAGCGCAGAGATGGAGATAAAAGGAGAAATGTCTATCTTTGAGTCCTCTGCAATACGGAATAAGTTATCAACCCACTAACATGCATGTCTGAATAGACTCCTTTGGCAACAGTGAGATGTTATCTGCCATGACATGCGAATTCCTCCCTCATGTCAATCCATGAAAGTACTGAAGAATAAACGCTCTAGTAAAATGAATGTGGCAATACTACTGGGACTTTGAGAGCATCATATTTTTCCCCAGCTATGTTTTTTTTTTTAATTCTCTAGCTGAATCCTCAATATCCATATAAATTAGTCAGTCTGAAGAACTACTTGAAAATACATTGCTTTAATCTCATAGGCTAGGGGAGGGTGGTATTCTCCATTTAATGCTTAGGAGTTCCCTCCCCACCCCCTACCCCTTCTCCTCTAACTTTGCAGTGTTTCTTCACATTGAGCCCACACAGAAGTGACTAAGGCACATTTTTGCAGGGAGCTTAGCAGCTGTAAAAGCCAAATGATCAGGCTCCTGTTTTGTTCAACCCAGACAGACCTGAATTATAAGCACAAGTAACCAAAATAGGCTATCTAGTATTCCCAACATGCATATCAATGTACTACTGAGAAAATGAGGATACCTTCCATTGAATAAGACACTGTGTCTAAATTAGACTTCTACTTACTTATTTATGTTTCTGTTTTCCATCCAGCTTTCTGACTGTGCTACATTTTCCTTTTTATTCTTGAGTTAAGCTTGAGATCAAATAATGTTACTACACCCATTTTGTAGATAAGGAAACTGAGGCTTCTAGAAGGTAAGGGATGTGACTTTCTCAGTTCATAAAATATAAATGATTTGTCCATTTTATCTCTAGTGAAAGAAAGGAAAAAAGACATTCAAGGAAAATATTGGAAGCTGAAAGACTAATAGAATAGAGGAGGGATTACTTTATATAAATTCTCAAAATATGGGGAAGTTTTCACTTGCCCTAAAAGATTCCCTTTGCAAACATTTTTTATTGTTCTTGGGATGGGAAGAAAGGCCCACCACTCATCATTCTGGAGCCTTTGTAGGGAACCTTTTCTTAATACTCAGATCCTCCAAATTCCTCTCTTTGGGATAACCTAGGGACATGGAGAATAGGGATTGGTAGCATTAAGAATGATAAGTCCAAGAGAAGGGAAATAGGGAAGGTATAATATTTATGTAGTATAACATATATGTATATTATGATAATTTTCATTATAAGATCCTCTGAGGACATTCTTCTGATGCTGGTCGTTGTGGTTTGGCATGGGAGAATGAGTTGCCTCATGAGTATGTTTGTGACTAAAGTGGAGGTGAAGAATGTATGAAAGAAATTGTGACTTTGGGCTGTGGTTGCATGAGGAATAGAGGTTAGGACTCTGGAGAGGCAAACTGATATATCATTTGTGTAGGTAGCCAGAGAGGTGGTATGCCTAGAGTCTTAGCACTGAGCCTCAAGGAATAATAGCAGCTCTTTGACAGCTAGCAACTACCATAACCAAGTTCTGACTGATATGGAAATAAAATTGTTTTGCATCCCCAGTGATTTCTGCATAAGAGAAGAGATGACCCAGGGAGATGCCAATGGATTTAGAGTCTATGTGACTGTAAGGAGTTGCAAATGGGAGACACTTATCAGTCTGCATTTAGGTCTATGTCAGTAAGTAATAGTTCAGTGCGAAGGTTGCTGCATTTAGAGTCAGAGGACATAGATTTGAATTCTAATAAGTGACAAATCAGAAACAAGTGACTGCCCCCTAGGCAGCCCGAAACAAGGTTGAGACTGTCATTTGTCTGCATTGAACTGGAGGGTGGAAGCAGGAAGTGATGAAAAGAACTATCTTTTAAATATGATGGAAACTTCCTGTGAGAGGGATTTTGCCTTTTGAACTTGGACTTGAAGGAGCTCAGGTGAGACCTCAGACTGCTTGCTTTTGAATTGTCATGCGATTAAGTTAGGCTGACTCCCTCTTTCTTTTCCTTGGCATTTCTAGAGGCCCTATCCTCAAAAAAGAGGCCTTTCTTCTTAGAGGAGGCCTTATGGCTAGAAACCTTCTTTAATTAACCTCTATGTCCCCTTTGTTTGGGCCTCTGAAGCTTTGCCTGGTTTGGGCCTCTGGACCAGGCCAGAGTTACTCTCTCTGTCTCTGTCTCTGTCTCTCTGTCTCTGTCTCTGTCTCTGTTTCTGTCTCTCTCTGTCTGTCTCTCTTTCAAAATGCTTTGCCATTTCTTTCCCAGTACATCTAATTATGAATTATTTTGCCAGGCAATCAGAGGTTATGTGACTTGCCTAGGGTCAAATAGCCAGGAAGTGTCTTAGACTGGATTTGAACTCAGATCTTCCTGATTCCAGTTCCACTGTTCTTAACTACTAAGCCACAGCAATCTCTCTCTCTCTCTCTCTCTCTCTCTCTCTCTCTCTCTCTCTCTCTCTCTCTCTCTCTCTCTCTCTCTTTCCCCTTCCTTCACTCTTCCCAAATTGTAAATAAACCACCATAAAAGTCATCCTGACTTGGGTCTCTTTCATTAAGAATTGATATTTATTCAATTCCTTGGCGACCACACTAAAACTCTTAAATATCCAATCCAATCAAAATCTGTTTCCCCTTTTTTGCAATTCTGATTTTATATTTTACTATCTGCATAATTTGAGGCATGTCATTTAATTTCTCTAAGCCTTCATTTTCTTATCCTTAAAAAAAGAGATTGAGTAGTTAGCCCCTAAGTTTCCTACTCTCTCTAAATCTATGGTCCTATGACCTTATGACAAAACTTTTGCCTGCTTGGGATGAAACAACAATGAATGGGAGTAACAGGAGGAAATGTTGCATAGACATTTGAAAAAGGAAGAGTTCAGTTCCTTGCATATGAAACTCCATTAAGTTTAATCCAATACAAAAAAAAGAAAAAGAAAGAAAGAAAGAAAGAAAGAAAGAAAGAAAGAAAGAAAGAAAG